>NC_056731.1:800003692-800091192 GCF_019279795.1 Protopterus annectens | reverse complement strand
GTAACTTTCTTTGTAAACTTCTGAGGTCTGTTAGAAAAGTAAAGGAAATAGTGACTACACAATCCCCAGCACCCACATAACCTACGGTAAATTTCTGTACACAAACATCTGAGCAGGGATGTTTTGGAATGTTTGTGGTTGAGGACAGAGGCTATTATCAGTTTATCCTAACAGGGTCATATCATATAACTCCATCCAGGCTAAAGAGTGCAATCAGAAAATGAAAGCATTTTTTTCTCCTCATTTTTCCTCAACCAAAAACAGCTTTTTGGGGGTCCCCACAGTCAAGGATAATTAAGGGAGGCCCCTGTAAATATTTATACAGTCTAGGGAGTAGAGGCCACCCAATACCTAGGAGATCTAAGTGTCTGAATGCCTATGACATACATTATGCCTTACTTCTGAAATATAATCACTTGCTAGCTACATTTTTTATTGATATCCTAAAGAATAACGTGTGTGTTCAGGCATTATTGGATGTATGCCTTTCTAAAAATCAGTGATATTTAACACACACACACATCACAGCAATGTTATGTTAATTTTCTACTTATTTCAGATCAGTGACTGCTGTTTAGCAGTCCTCAAACAGCAACAGTGATAAGACAATTTTATTTACCTCAGTAAGTAGTAAATTAATACCTATCACTATCCCTGAAAATTTTATTTACCTCAGTAAGTAGTAAATTAATACCTATCACTATCCCTGACAATTTTATTTACTTCAATAAGTAGTAAATTAATACCTATCACTATCCCTGACAATTTTATTTACCTCAGTAAGTAGTAAATTAATACCTATCACTATCCCTGACAATTTTATTTACCTCAGTAAGTAGTAAATTAATACCTATCACTGTCCCTAATTTCACAGATATTCCTGATTTTGTCTCATAATTTTACTCTGTCACACTAAATCAAGTAATCAGAGTTTTACACTTATTGTCTAAAAAATGCATGTTGATGCAAAATGTGTTATTCTAGTAACTTTTTTAAGTGAATTAGAGTAATATACAAAATGTGTTTCTCATTTTGAGACTTTATTATGCTATTATTTTTATCACTGAACAGAATTCTTCAGTAAAGATGTTGAGAGTTATAGTATCAGTTGTTCTGCCAGTATGTATAAAATCCCTGAAAAAGATACCATCCCTGAAGATTTAGAAGCATCAGCTCTTAAACTTCATAGTTTGCACTGAGATTGGTCACCCTGGGCTGCTGATCTCTCTAGTGCTTACTCTGCTTATGTTCATTACAGCTTTGTCCTAACTATTACAGTCCTGTTCAGGTTAAAGAGTGTAATTGAAAATTAATACTTTGTTTTTTCCTCATTTTTCCCCAACCAATAGCAGATTTTGTGGGGCTCCCACACAGTCAATGAGGATTAAGGGGCCCCCTGCAGCCACAGTTATTAAAGCTGGCTATGTTGTTAATTTTAGTGAAGAGGATGTCCACCAATAGGGCTTAACTATGCTGGAGCATTATATCATTGGTAAAATATTTAATGAAATTGTAAAGTTTGTTACCTGACAAAATACTGTTACTATAGCTAAAGATCTTTGAATTTTGAAGGAGATAAATACGAGTTACTGTTACTTACCTGGTTTAAGTATATAAGCTTGCTGTACTAGCTTTTGTTGGTTTGACAGACATGTTACAAAATATTAAGGTAACATAAGTTGAAGTGGTTGGGGGCCCCCCAGGACCAGGGGGCCCCCAGCGACCGCAGGGTTTGCTGGTGCCTAAAACCGGCTATGAGTGCCTCTAAAGTTCATTTCTCCTGTGACACTATTTTTGTCTGCCATTTGGCTCCTTGAGCTGCAGGTCCTTATCCCTGGGGAACCCATTTTTATCTTTCACAATGACTGGGTGTCCTTGTGGACCAGCCCACAGTTTCACAAGAGCATGGTATTAAAATTATCCTTATAGTAACTCAGTCATCTCCTTATTTTGTTTGCAGGGGTAGAAGCTGAGAGGAAGAGACGTTCAGACCGTGGATGTTCTCTACCAGCTCAGATTCTACCTGTTGAAAGAATTTGTGTTCAGGAATACAGAACAGCTCTTTATCTTCTTTGCTTCAGGAAGAGGGGTGTTGCATGGCTGAGAACATCCTTTCCATATGGACTGCTAACTGCTTTGTGTTTTGCCAACAGCATCTTCAATTCCCAGTTGCATTTCACTAGAGGCATTTGTTCAATGGCCACTTTGTCAGTTCATACCATTATCAAGCATTATTATTTGCACTGTGATTCCAGGAGTCAGACCTCCTTTGGCATCATAGTGGTTTTAGAACTTGCCTTAAGGTCTGCCTGTTGCTCTCACCTCTGCGAGGTTTAAATTTTAATTGTTTGAGATTCTTCCCAACAGTTAGTTGCTACAGAAGCTGTAGAGCAGTTTGTCATGGTAAGAACTTTATTACCAGATGGATGGAGTTTGAATCCTACCACAGCCACCAAGTTAACAGGGTGAACTTGGCTGCCAAACAGATGTTTGAATTCCACTACTACCAGACAGTATAATAATCCTTGTATATGAGAGACAAGGGTTACAGTCCTTAGATATGCTCTATTGTCCACAAATAGGTGTGATGGCCACTAGAGATGGCCTCTTGAGTCACACTTCTGACATAACAGCTTAAAAGATGCACAAATATCTGATTCACTAGGGAATTCAACAAGTGCAACCTGTCCTTGAGTATACAAGGAATATGCACTGCTGTCCCAAGTATGCGCTTTCAACTTCCACACCCCAACTAGGACTACACACTAATGACTTGGTGAGCTGTGTCTTTGGTCTAGCAGCTCAGGCCCATTTCTTACCACTCCCTCAGCGAAATTCATTTCCCCTTGGTGCCTCTTATGAATGGTAACTATCTTTTACACAAAATATTACTTACACCCACACACCCAATTTCCAGGAAAGGATGGTAGAATTCTCTGTTTCCTTACAGCTTTTGGCTTGGAAAGATAATTTTGTTTGATTAGTGAGGCCTTAGCGAATGTTTCTGAAATTATTGCATTTGTGTTCCCTGAGCTTGGTCTAAATGGAAAGAGGGGAAGAGTTTTTGTTGTTTCATTGCAACTAGAAAATTATTCCAATGAATAGGGCCTCCTTCAGAGAACACTTTTTTTTCCATTAGTTGAACAGCCTGGGCTCCTTATGAACGTTTGCATAAACCTATTGATTATTTCCTGAGTGGCCATTCTGGTATTAGATTAAGTAGCTGCTGTTTGTAATTTCATTTGGTTCTTTTGGAATGGATGAAATAACTAAAGTAAGTACATCCTCTTCCCTTTGTTTATAAACCCAAGAAAGACTTTTACATTAGCAATTTGGACTTTTAGGCAAAAATAAATTTGCTGTTTCACTGACCATATTTTAAAATGCTGACAGAGAGAAAGTAATGTTTTACTTCTATTTTCAGCTATGCCTGCACCTCCATCACATCAAGTCTGACTTTTAATTACAGTAACAATGGAGGACACAGCATGAGACGCAAACTGCTGGCAGTTTTGAGGCTGAAATGCCATGGAATATTTTTGGATCTACAGGTGAGTTCATTTTCTAGGTGTCTTTACAGCCCTTAACTCTGCAGGGGATTGAAGGTCAGCATGTTAGTTAAAGTCAGCCTCTTCTTTGTCTAAATATTTAGCTGAAAAGTTAATTGCAACACAATAGCACTACAAACTCACATAATATAGCATGTGTTATTTCCCTGTACTGGCATATTGTGTTGCTTGTCACAATTATAGTAGTAGATCAATGCTTGGTGGATTCTTTAATGAGTAGGAGCTTCAGCCTATTGGTGGTACTTACGGCATAGATTATTTTTTTTCCTAGAGAAAAAGCTTGCTTTTCTGTATTCAGATATGTCTTGATTTTCCTGGGTAACCATGATAATTTCAGTATTGTATAAGCTGTCTTTTTAGTTTAGTGTTTTCTGAAGTATAGAGATTGGGATTTTTTCCCTTTTTTGTCTCCTCATACTGGCCGACCATGAAGCGGTTGTCTGCAGTGTCATCCATTGAAGAATTCATCACATGGTGGGAAAGGCTTCACATCCAGGGCATCATATAGTTTTTTTTTCTTTAAAGTCTTGTCTCCTTCCTCAATGGTTGATATGGGGGAGAGGATTGTACTATCATTACCTTTTTCTGAACAAGTGCTGCTTCAAACACATTTTAGAGGTTACCTCATTAGTGAGGGTTGGTAGCAGGCGACCCTCATCCCCAGTTCATAGTGCTGCGTACTGTTTACCTCAGTTTCATGTAGTTGCCAAGAGTGCAGACAACTGGACTCTCCTCTGTTCTTTCCCTTGTTCATCTTCCTAATGCATGATAACCCTAATTGTGCCGCTGTCCTTAACCCCAATTTTACACAGTACCCTCCGAAAAACCCTTTCTCTAACAGTAACACTGTTCAGACAAAGTGTGTCTGAATGTACTGTTGTTATTTTTGTTTTTATGATTGGAAAAATAAAACATTTCCTTTCCTTTTATGATTATTGTAGGTTTGTGATTTTCTGTTTTTGATATTCTTTAATTTTGATGTTTAGTTTCCAAAACTATGAGCTTCAGTATTTATAAACATGGTTCCCCTTTGAATAATCAAAGTACCAGAACATTGACTTGCAGAACAGCGAGGCGACATCATGGAAAACTTATAAGAGCGAACTCTTGGAACGGCGAAATTTGCCTCTGGGAAACTAACCACTTGACCACCACTGACAAACCTTGCAGTTTCCTCCACCATAGTGCAATTTCGGAGTTCATATATTTAGGTAGGGTGTGTGTGTGTGGGGGGGGGGGGCAGGGTGCAAAGCCCCCCACTCCAGAAGGTTTTATTTATGTATAATTTTTTATACTATGGAGTTTTAATTACAAAACCCCGTAGTATAAAAAATAAAATCTTCCAGATTTTGCATGTGTGCATGCGCATATATGTTTTTGTACATATATTATACTCACAAACAAAAACACTCATATGTTCTGCTTGTTGAGTACATATGCAGTTTTCTGTTAAAATTTTGTAGGTTTAAAATGTGCTATTATATCTTATGTAAAATGTAACTGATTAAATGTTAATGGAATGGTAGGTTTAAAATGTTCCCTACTAACAATTACTCTATGTAGTACCCAGGTATGTATTGCATAAGGGAATTACTTAATAAAGGCTTAAGCAATCTGTACTTAACTTAGTTGCCTGGTCCTTCTGTCCACTAAATGTCATTTAAACATTAAAAAAACAAACCAATAATTGCTTATAGATGTCTTCCAAGTATTTTTGCCCTCCACCATCTGCCATGGAATTGCTCCTTAGTTAAATTTTCCCTCCTCTCCCTCCTTCAAGTAAATCAGGTTGGGAAAATTCCTTAATCAGCACTGTACAGCTCATGTACATGACCCCAGTAATTTTATAAGCTTATTCATAATACTTTCTCCCGCCATACAGCAATTCTTCTTTCTTTGAACACGTCTTCCATGACTTCTTTACTACTGCAGAATCTGTTCTTAACTGACTGACTATTATTCTTTGGTATTTTTTAAAACAATGCCCTGCAGGCCACCCAGTTTCTCAAGTAAAAGTGTTTTCCATGGTGACTCATATTTCAGATTTACCAGATAGCACAATGATTTAGTCTAGCTGCTATTTCTCAGTTTTAAATATATAAAACTCCTAATCCTTCCTGACTTGATAGTAATGTCAAGACTTGTTGGTTATTTTTGTGTTTGTTGTCCATCCTTAGAAAATTAAAAATGTTTCTTAACTTAGTGAGACACCTTGAAGACGGAAGGACAGGTGATGCCTGGGCTGAATATGAGACCTTAAGTAGTACAAACCACTGAAGTGCTTGCATTCTTTGCAACATGTCTGGACATCGTGTTCCATTTCCTGACAAATTTAATACACTTACTCAACACGTCTTTGTATGTCAACACAGATGAAGCTGCCAAAAAGCTAGATAATTTTACCCATAGATAAACCATAGGTTAAAATTTCTCAAAAATGGTAATCCTGCATGAAAGGAGGCCCTGGCATAAGATAAACTTAACCGTTTTATTTTTAGATGTCTTATTTTATATTCTGATAGTCTTCCAAAGTCCTGTATTTCTGAGAGCACAGTTTGCATTCCCTAGTGCAGATTGCACATTATAAGATCATCAGAATACATTGAAATCTTGTATGCTGTACCTCCAACTCTGTGTTCAGTAAAGCTACTGATTTTTAATTTTGCAGAAGGTAATCTAAGTGCAGCGCAAATAGCAAGGGGGATGGAGACCATTGCATAGTTCCCTGATTTATACTGATGGGTCGCGATAACTCTATCCCCGCATTTAGTCTAGCTGTGGGATTTGAATATAGTACTTCAGTCAACTCAAAAAACTTAAGTGGGAATCTCATTAATTCCACAACAGAAAAGAGGAAAGACCAATTAACTAGTTGGAATTCCTTCTCTATGTCTAGACTAACAGTTAGCAGTGGCTGTATTCTCTGTTAGTAAAGCTGTTTTGATTAGGTTATCAAAAGTTGTTCATTCTGGCATAAACCCCATAATGTGTAATAACAGGCAAGAGCTTCATCATATTTTTTGCCAGCAAAGCAGTAAAAAGTTTATAATTATGATTTAAAACTGAGATCAAGTCTGTATGAATAAACTTGTAATGAGTCCTTTTTTGTTTCAAAATAATTGATACAGTCGCTTGGTTCCCTGAGCTTGGGATTTTGTGTGTAGTGAGAATGTAATCTGCAAGTGCGTTGACGTCTTGTATAAACGTCTGCTTTCCCATCTTTTATATTTCTTTGGGCAAAACATCCTGGCCAAAGGTCTTTTCCAGCTTCTCTTCTTTTAGACGTTTTTTTCTACATGTTCTCGTCACTGGAACTACTAACAGGGCTGCTTGAGTGGGTTCTAACATTTTTTTAATTGAGTTCTAGTTAAATAAGTTTTCACATTTTGAGTCACCTGTTCATCATGTCTTCATACTATAAGTGACTTAATACTTTGGAAAATAATCCAGTATTTCTGCAGAGGTATTATAAATTCTTTTAGTCAGAAGGTTGATGATTTTCTCTGTCTTCTGTTGTTGAAGTTTAAGTGCTAGATGTATGTATATGATTGGTTGAACTAACTTCAAATCTTTGTGACATCTATATTGCTTGAAGTAGCTTATCCAGATTCTTATCAAGTTCATTATTTTATATTTTACTTCTACCACTTGAATACCCCAAATCATACTATCATATGTTTTCAGTAACTTCTGTTACTCTCTAAAATTCCTTTCTGCAGTGCATCTTTCTTCTGAAGCAGAATTTTTTTAAGAAGCTGATTAATTATTTTTTAAAACTCCTCCCATACTATAGCAAGACTACCTAGGGTCTGTTTTTTGTTTCATCTAATTCTTGAACCAGTTTTACAAGTTTTTACATATTGCTTCCCTTGTCATCAGTATAAATTTTCCATCCAGTTCCTAGTGAGTAAATCATTGTCTAGATAGAACTGCACTGCTATTGGAGCATGCTCTGAAAGAGCTGTAAAGTGAGTATTCAGTCTATTAAATGGCAATGCTCCTTTGAGACAATAATTTTGTCAATTCTAGAAGATGATTGGTCTTTATACAAAAAAGTACATAAAGGCAGGGCTGGGTAGCATCAGTATCCAGTGTACATCTTACATGTCCATTGTTAATATATACATCTCTATCATTTTACCTGCTTCTAGGATTTTTAGTCTCCTAGACCCTGAGTACACCTCTCCAACTGTACTATTACCCTTTCCATATTACCATCCCTTCCTGTAAACTTATCCACTCCATCAACATTCTATCAAGCTGGGACTGTCTTAGTCCAGGAGGTACATAAACATCGATTATTTTGAGTTTAATGCCTTCCATGTGCCCTTTAATGGCAATGTACCTTCTTCACAATCCACTTCCCTTTTCTGTAATTCAAATTCCAGCTATTTTGTAAGGTAAGATTATTACCCCCCAAGGGATATGAGGAAAATTTGTACTGCATGTATTTAAGTTTAGTGAATTTAGAATGATCTGAATTTATTAAATGTGTTGCTTGTAATAGGACAAACTGTGGCTTATATTTTTGAATGTATGTAAGCACCTTGTTTGTCTCAGTGGGGTTTCTTAAACAATTCACATTCCAGGACAGCAAACTATACATCATAGTTAAGATATAAATGATCAAAAACATTATTTATTTCCCTTTAATGCCTTTTGGAGGGAATCTCAATTCCCTTCTGTAATAGTTATCTCTGATCCACAGGACAACTCCAAATACCCACAGTATTAGTTTAAAAAATAGTCTCTTTGTTAACAAACTGCTAGCACTTAAGTACTCAAATATTAAAAAAATATAAATACATAAACTTGCAGCCAAGTTGTACACATATCTGTTAAACATTTGCAGCCAATTACATTTATTAATTTGCAAATCTGTTTTCGTAAAGCAGGCAAAATGACTTTAACTTCATGAGAGACCAGAACAACTGCCCCTAGTTTCACAAGTTGAGTGTGAGTGTTTCCTATTATTCTGCATTCTGATGCTGTCCTAAAACAAGCCTCCTTTCCCACTTTTTCAGTCTGAAAAGAGACACAGACAACTTACTTTATTGTATCACTCATTAACTATAGAGTGCTGATGTTTTTTCCACTTATTTCTTAAAAAGACTTTGGTTTTTGATGTTGTCTATTAAATCATTTACCCAATACTCCACTCCGATACAGTTCAATAAAGACAGACACTGCATACTTCATTGCTAAATCCATGCTGTGGAATCATGCAGTAATAGGTGGGCACCTTAAAAGGACAAGTATGGCTTTTCTGGTACTTACTTTTTTTTTAATTAAGTCTTTCATGGGTAAATCCACTGCCAATTATGAGCGGACCGGAGTTCCGCTGTGGTGACCCCTAACTGGGAAAAGCCGAAAGTCTTTTATGGGTAAAATCCTACCGTATGCTTATGTGACACTTCTTCCTTCTAAATTAAGGAGTCCACTTTTATCATACTTACTTGGAAATATTTCATATAAGATTGTTATTTCTTGGTCATGTAATTGGCCATGAGGCCAGGTATACCTGGACTTAAGTAGAATACAGTATTCTGAGCCACCAGCAGGTTCATGTGTCTGTTGAATAGTCCTTTCCACAGAAGGTTGCTGCCTTGGATTTTTATTAGCTGTCCTAGGACCCATATTGCTCTAACATTGTTTCCCTCAGTGCAAAGGATGTAAGCCTAGCTAATATTAGTCATGCCATGAGGACCCTCAGATATTGTGGAATGAAAATCCAGTGAGTCCTTTCTATCTTAATTTCTTCCTCCAGGATTACTGTCTTTTCTGCTATTCTCTTCCATGTGTAGTTGATACAGTAGGACCAATCCTTTTTGTACTGGGATCTCAGCAGACTTCAGATTTTTCCTTCTTCCTTAGTTTTCTGTATCATTCACTTGGACTTCCAGGGTTTTCTGTTTATTTCTTTCACAGCCATCCATCCATCTGCCTACTTTGGTGGCTTTCATATCTGCATCAGTGATTATTAATTGCTCTGAAATACATTTGTTTGTCTGAACTTTGTATGTAGCTTGGTAAGTTGGTGGGTTTTCTTTTTTGATTTCATACTGCAGTTCTTAGCATCAGCTGTCCAGGATCTCCCTTGTTGCTCTGACTTCCAAGCCCTGGTTCTACCCCTGATTGTGAATCAGCCAGCAGGGATGTAAGAGAAGGTGGAGAATGTTTTGTACCTGATACTGTCCCCCTATTTAGGGACTACCGAAAGAATGGGAATTGGAATTGGAGAGCAGTGTTCCTAGAGTGGTATCTTCAGTATCATCTATGCTGCTTGTCTTTTTTTTATTTAGGCCTAGTCCCTCTCTAGCATGCTAACATTATCATTTGGCAGGGGTGGCAACTATGAGTGACTGTGAGTAAGTATCCCTACCCTGGGCTCCTAAGGTGATGACATTTCTCTGTAGTCCTCCCCTCAAGTCCGGTATCATATATCTGACTTGCAACATCTGCTAAAGCCCTATTAAAGAGTTGCCAAGCATGTTTCCATCCACCTAAGATAAGCACACCCATCCTCCCTACCTTGCTTTTAAACTCCTGAGATGCAAATCAAACTTTCGTCACTTGAGTCATAGTCAAGGCTTTATACCTATGTGCTACTGGTAAGCCTAGTTTAGTAACTTAGAGTTAATTTTTTGCAGTTCTGTCATTGTTTAAGCCAACTGGGAGTTATTTCCAGTGTTCTCCAGCTCTTTGATAGGCTCTGCTAAATCAGTTTTGACTGATAGAGTTCTTTGGACAAGTGCAGTGTATTGCCATGGAGCCTGTCATGAGTTTCTTCCCTTTGGTTTGTAGAGCTTCTTATTTTCCTTCATGACTTGCCAAGCTTCTATTTAAATTTTTTTTTTTTTTCCTGTAGATCCAGTTAATCAAATGTAGTGGATGTGCTTTAAGGATTCTCAATCAACAGTATACTTTTAACTTGAATGGATGGTTAATTCCATAGCAGTGTCTCCAATGGCTTACTCTATAATTGGTGATTTATCTTTTTGAAGCATTGTGGTAAGTAACGCTTTTTGTATTCTGTTTGTTATATTCTACAGAGATGATTATGGTTTAATGCATTAGAAGCTTTACATGTATCAGCAGCAGCAGCAGCAACCCCCTTTTTCCCATTTTTCTATATGGGGTCAGAGCGTCTTGTCAACTGTCTCCATCTCTTTCGATTCACTGCCTCTCTCTTGCCTTCTTTGATTGTCATGTCTGACTGCCACAGATCTTCTTTTACACAATCCAATCATCTCTTTGCTGGATGCCCTTGTTTCTTCTTGCCTTCTTCCTGTCTGTCCCAGATTGTCTTCTGCTTTCCAGAACATAAGCTTGAACCATTATAATCTACTCTCTTTGCCCTTCTCTGCAACTGTAGCTATTTCAGCTTCTGCTCTGATGTCCTTATTTCTTCATCTATCCATAATGTGTATCCTATCACTCATCTCAGGTACTTCATCTTCATCACTTGTAGCTTCCTCAACTGCTGTTCCTTCATTGCCTAAGTTTCTGTACCATACAGTAGTATTGGTTGCACCACTTTTTTATACACCTTACTTTTCAACTTCTGAGGCATTCCTCTGTCAAACACTTCTCTAACACTCTGTGCCTGTCAGCTGTAGTCCTTCTGATTCTTGCTTTCATCTCCTCATTTAGATTTCCCTTTTTGTCAACCATCCCTCCCAGATATTCAAAGCTGTTAACCTGTCCCACTATGTTTCCTTCTATCTCATTTCTCAGCTTCATCTGATTTCCCACAATTACTGCCTTTACAACTACCTTATTTGTACTCAGTTTCATCTTGTGCACCTTCAGTTTTGCATTCCATCTCATTATTTGCTGAAGTTCTTGTTCCTAGTCTGACTGTAATGCCATATCCTTTGCATACAGCAGCTTTGTTGATCTTTCTCTCCCATCCTATTTGCTAGTGTAGTCCAAGTATTAACAACTGTGGGCTCAGACTTTAAACCTGATAAACGCTCTCTCCCAATGGGAACCCTTTTGTGAGTGTCATTGGGTCCTTTTAAATAGCCTGCATTAATTCTACCAATGTTTCTGGGAATTCATACCAGTGCAGGACTGCCGAAATCACAGGACCTTGGCAAATGCTTTCTCTAAGTCTACACATGCCTTGTTAAAAATCTTTCATCATCTCTTGCTTCCTCTCAGATTTTTGTCTTACTGCAAACATAGGGTAAGTTGTACTGCATCCTGGATTAGAACCTAAACTGTTCATCTCCCATCCTACTTTCTTCTACAATGCATAATTCGTTTCTCAGTCACCCCCTCCCCCAAGAACTTTCATGCAGTGTGACAGGAGTTTGATACCTCTGTACTGCCCAAAGTTATAGATGTCTCCTTTGTTCTTGAACTCTGACAATTGAATGATTATTCTCCAGTCATATGTGGTGCACCTTTCTTTTCCAGCTGCTATGAGTACCCTCTAGAGCTATTTTCCCCAAACTCCCTCAACATCTTGATCACACAGGTAACAATAAGCACTTTATCTTACATATTTACATATTTTTTGTCAAGAAATAGCATTCCTTCTGTCCTAGAACACAAGGCAGACACTCATATCTACTGTCAGTAGCATGATAAAATTTCACTTGGAAATATACAGTTATTTATCTCCTGCAGAATCAAACGTATGGCATAACACAACACAATTACTTTTAATGTTCTGATGTACTACTGTTCGTCTCAATGCTCATAAAATGTGAATCTAGAGTAATTTAAGCTGTGAATCTCTGCAAAATCTCATTTCAGTCCAAAAGCAAATGTGATGTAGAAACCTTTCTCTTCATGTCAGCTGTTACAGTGGATGGAGGCTGCTCTAGTAACTTATCTTGCTGCAGATGGATTATATTAACTTTTCTGTTTAACAAAGAAAGAAGTTCTAAATTCATATGTAACACTTATTTCTTTAAGCTTCTACACCTTTTTTAGTTGCTATTGAAAGTAAGCTATATTAGATGCAAGTTGCATGTACAGAAAGTGCAGCATATTTAATTTGTAAATGAGTGCTAATTATCTTACTTGTATAAGACTAATATAATGATGTTCTTCTTTCTTATATATTTTTTGTTTTATATAATTTTTGCCCCATGTCTGCTGACCATCAAGTCCTTACTGTTTGAGGGGAGACACATTTGGGCAGCCATGAGTGTGCTTTGTGCTTTCATTGGCATCCTTGCAGTGAGATATACTTTTTTTATTTTATTTTTATGGTATAACCCACCCCATGGTGGTAATGTGAACACTTGCATCACTACAAGGACTACCTGTGCCCCCCTTGTCTGTGCATGCATGCTTCCCCACATGTACCAACATGGGCAACAGTCACCAGCTTGCAATGCCATTCCCATGTATTCCCAGTACTCGTTTCCTGCATTATGACAAGCATCTGTTATCCTGCAAAGGTTATATCAACAGAGAAGTAACATGAGATGGACAAGAACAATGCAGTGATATTACAGGGAGATAATAACCCAGCTGGGCAGGCTGAGTGAGTAGATGGGTCTGACTGGCTGGGATGATTGTTTTCATTGTATACGTTTATATACATCAGAGTTTGGGAATTCCATCTTCTTTACCTCAAAGACTAATGCTGGCAAGACGTAGTCATCCCGGCATTTCACAACTTTCTTAGGCCACCTGGCCCGCCTTTCTTACCTATGATGTTCTGCACTTCAGGATCCCTCTCCAGATCTCTCTTGCTTCACATAGAAGTAGTCACAGTTTCAAAATGGTGCTAAGCTGCGCATTGCATTTTAAAGTGTTTTTCTAGGTTCCCTATTTTCAAGCTAGACGGTTTGACGATCATCTCTATATTTTCTGCTTTTTCAAGGTCAATACATTCCATTTACTGTTATCTTAAAAATACTGGTCAGAGTTAGCTTCCCTTTTCCACCCTACCCTCATGCCATTGCCATTTGCTTCTTGCTGAGTTCTCACCATTAAAAATCATTAGTGTGTTTTCTTGAAATTGTTGCAGTTTTTTTAAGATTTAGCCTTTATAACTATGCTTTTCTAGGTCATTTCTTGTCTGACATTTAATAATTATTTTATTTTGCATCTTTTGTCTGTAGAATCTCTTTTGATTGCATCTGTATCATTTTTGCAGAGTGGTATTGGATTGTTTCTTCTGTTTTTTGTTTCCTGTAGTTATTTAAACTTATTGTGTTTGTAGCAGCTGTATACTATGAATCAGAGTTACTGCTGTGGTGCAGTGACTTATGTTATAGAGAAAAAACAGAGAAGAAGGAATTCAAAACATTGAAGCGTGAATACAGCATCCTGTCGCAAGACAAATATACAGCATGTGTAGAATGTTTGAGAGTGGCATAATTTTCAGAGCACTGTGAAATTTGTGCCAGTTTTAAACCTTCCACAATTAAAGACGGAAAAAGCAGGTTAGAACTAGAGAAACTCAAATCACTTACCCTTGTTTGGTATTCCTTATTAGCCCAGACTTCCCCTGGCATCTCAAACCAGTATCCCCACCCCCTACATGCAGACCGATTCCAAGAGAACGATTCTTCATCTGAGAGAGAACTTTCCTCAGCTGCTGTAAAAAAGATACTTAAAGGGGGGGTCTTCACCCCTTCAGGATTTATTTTTCCAAGGAGTCTGTTACATCCCTTCCTTGAGCCAGTAGTGTTTTTTGTTGGCATCCACGCTTCAGACTCAGTGATGTCTGTCTCCAGGCATACCTTTTTGACAGTGCAGCATATTAATCCAAATCCTCCTCCAGTATGATTGATGTAAGTCAAGCACCTTCATTGCCTAACGTCTCCTTTGCTTGCCCCATGTTCTCCCCACTGGGCCCATTCAGGCTGCGGTTCCAGTGAGGCCACCATCCAATCCTTTTTTGGTATTGAAGTCAGTAGAGCCATTATGATTGACTGTTGCTTTGAACTTGTGGGACAGGGTTACTAGACACTGCTGTCACATCATCAAGGCAGGTGTCAGTTTCTAGGCCTCTGTTCTGTGCATCTTTTTTATAACACTTTTAGCAACACCACACATTGCACAGTCACATAGGTACACATACAGTAATAAAACAGAAAAACAAAGTTTTTTTTTCCTTTCATGCATTATACATATTTAGTTCCTTTCTTAACAATTATTATTCATATTAACATTCCATAATTGCTCAAGACCTGCCTTCCTGGAATTTCACTCCTTCTCCACCTGAACATTCAGCATGCATTCTGCCTAACAGATTGCATTTATTTTGATGTAGTTTGCTCCTTTCCTTTTCTGAAGTTCCCATTTCATTTCTTTCATTTCCTTTACAATGTTCAATAATTATATTATGGCTGGTTTAGATTTTGATTTTTTGACAGCCAACAACATTAAATTAAGTAGGGGCTTACCATGCCTAAGTAATTTAGTTTTTATATCTCAGCTCAGAAGAATAATTTCCTTAGTTAAAATAATCTGCTCACAAAACATTCTGCTAAAGTACCAAGTAAGGATTTTTTTTTTAATTTACCAGCTTGTTGCATTCCCAAGAAACATGTTCCCAAGTACCAGTTTCTTTATTCTCACACCTTCAGCAATTGCTGTCTGCATGTGAAAAAATTCTCTGAAGTTTACTTGGGGCATAAAAATACCTATGCAAGCAGTTACATGTAAACCCCCCCCCCCCCAGACTTTCTATATGTTGTTGATACTTCTAAGCCCTAAAAATATCCTCATATTATTCCTTTATATTTTACCTTCCCATTCTCATTTCCCAGTATTTTCTAACCTCTTCTGATTGAGCTTTTTTGTTGTCATGATTTTCCTTACTATTTTTTAACTACAGCTTCTGCTCTAGGTTGAATTTATAAACTCCTGTAGAGCTGGTCTTTCATTCTTTCATTTGACATCCCCCATTTATTTATTTATTTATTTATTTATTTCCAGTTTGATAACCGGGGAGGTCCACTGGGCTCAAAGAGCCCGATTTCAGTGGAGGCCCGGGGAGAAATGCTCCATAATGCATACAAGTAAATCAAACATATGATAATTTAAAACAAACATAGAATTATATACTGAGAAATAGTAAAATACAATTGAAAAAAAAATGAATACTCTTCATGACATAGATGTAGTTGATTAGAGTCATTTGCACAGCAT
Source organism: Protopterus annectens (assembly GCF_019279795.1). Classification (NCBI taxonomy): domain Eukaryota; kingdom Metazoa; phylum Chordata; order Ceratodontiformes; family Protopteridae; genus Protopterus; species Protopterus annectens. Next base: position 800,075,497 of record NC_056731.1, on the reverse strand, counting down.
AAAGTTGAACTGAGGCAGCGGAATAAGCTGACAAAATATTAAAAACTATGAAATTGTAAGTCTTCTGTTAATAGTTGCAAAGACTGAATATTTGAAAGATAGAAGTCTAGGTTTAGTAGACTGTGGAAGAAATAAAGGAGGAAAGTGCGATGTGTACTAAGTATACATTCAAGGTTCTGGTGAAAGAAGAGAGGGGAAGTTGAGTAGTAGAGAAGGAGGTGGTTCTTTAGTAGAAAAAAGAATCTGGTGTAAATATCCCTTTATTTTTGTTTACAGTCTGTTATCAGTCCTTGGAAGGGAAGGCAGTCTCCAGCCCTCAGTCCAAACTTTTGCTTGACCACATCCTACTCTGACTTTTCCCTCCTTAATTATTTGCTCCCGATACCTTGGCTCATTTGCTAATTTTCCCCAATAAATTGCAGCTTACTGTTGTCTGTTTTCTGTGCCCTTACTTGTAGTCATCCCTAATGGTAAAAATCACCTTTCTCCATTCCTTTATTGTCTTAGTTATCAATATACTTTTTGCTACTTTGTAAATGTAACATTCTGTATGGTTGTTATTGTTCTCCATAAGGACCTGCATCCAAAATCCTACTCTGTCCTTATTCTGGGATACCCCCTTCCCCCACCGTTTCAGCATCATTTCTTTCCACTTTAATTCATAGTTGTCTGTCTGCGTTATATGAGCCTTAATGCGTAACTTAAAGTATCCCTTCAGATCTAGTAGTCCAAAACCATCATGTTCTGTGGGGAGAAGCACCTTATCCCATGTAAGTCTTGCTCTCTTTCCCTCCCCCAACATTTCTTCAATTCTTTATCAATTATGGTCCATAAAAATATACTTTAGTTGTATATAATATTAAAGGGACTAGAAACATTTTCACTGTTTGTACCTTACTATCCATATCCATAGTCAAGAGTGTCCAATTTCTCAAATTTTTTATTATCTTTTGTTTAGTCTCTTCCCACGTATCCTTAGTTGCTATAATAGGATTATTTGTTTGACATTTGTTGACTGGGATCGTTTGATTGAGCTAGTGCCATTTTTCAGCAGAGGCCCGAGGAGAAAAGCTCCAAAGTAATATATTGCAGTTTACACACTAGCAGATATAGAGAAGACATACTGATTCTCTTGCAGCTTTAAATATTGACAGGGATTCGTAAAGGTTACCACAGTGTAGACTACATGTATACTAGAAAAGAAAGCATAACAAATGTGGTAGGGATGTTCTTGAATTCATATTGTGTACATTTAGTGTTTGCTTTATTGAATCTGGCCCTTGGTCATCAGATTCTGTAAAAATATTTAATTGATAATTAGGGATTCTTAGAGAATATAGAAGTGTAATTAGTGGTGATATTAAGCTTGAGGGTAGGTTAATAGAAGTAGTGAGGGGTACAGGAAATTGGAGAGAAAGGATGAAAGAGGTAGGGGAGGAGAAGTGAGGGGTTTTAAGGTGATAAAGTTGCGAAGGGAGGTGTTATCAGGTCCAAGATGGAAGATGGCCTAGACAGAGATCTTGTTTAGAGGTTTAAGGTGGATGTTTACAGTGGAAAGTCCAGGAGTTGATTAGGAATTCTTTGAGAGCATTTTTGAATTCTTGTGGATGGTTTATATTTCTTATAGATATGGGAAGTTTGTTCCAGGAGAGGGAGGGGGAGAGTAACTAGAGATTTTGTCCATTGGAGCTTTTTGGCTTGTAGATTTCTAATATATTTTGTTCAAAGCTTCTGAGGGTCTTGGGAGGGTTATATAGGGAGATTAGTGAGGAGATACTAGGGCAGAAGGAGGGCTTGTAGAGGACGGAATGGATGATCAGTAGTTGAGAGACAAGCAGCTGGTGTGGAAATTCTAACCAACTTAAGTTCTTGAGGGAAAGACAGTGGTGGGATTTTGAGGTTTTGTTGCCAGCAAATCTGGCAACTTTATTGTAGGTGGATTCAAGCTTCTCTAAGAGTGAGGACAGGAGATTAATGAGGATTTATAAGCTGTATAAGAGACTTGGTAGAAGATAGACATGGGTAAGGGAGAGTTGAGACACTTTTTGTTAGAATTTTTTGTTTTTGTAAAGGAGACCTAGTTTTTGGTGTTTTTTGTGCACTGATGCACGTGAAGGTCAAATTTGAGTTGGTCATCTGTGATGGCTCCCTAAAGCTTAGTATGTGTTTTAAACTGATAGTTGTATTGTTAAGAGATGTAATAGAGAAAGAAGGTTTAAGGTGCGAGAGGGTTTTGGAGAGAAATAGCAGACATTTAGTCTTTTTGGGATTAAGTATTAGCTAGTTATTAGGGGTCTATATTACCAGATCGAACGTTTAGGTTGTCGAATACCTAAACATCAAACTTGTAATATCGAAAGCCAAAAAACACGAACAATCACTTTCACGCAGGGAAGGAATTTCCTTGGCCGTAAAAAAAAAAAAAACTTTTAAAACCAAATGGAGTGGGGGGAACTAAATATACCAACTCTGAGATCGCTCTGCATTGAACAAAAGGGCAAAATCTGCATAATGTCTAAGGGAATTCTTTCTCTGTGTGAAAGCGGCCGTTCGCGGTTTTTGGCTTTCGATATTACCAGTTTGACATTTAGGTATTCGACAACTAAACATTCGATCTGGCAATAAAGACCCACTTATTAGCTAACCAGTTTTCAACAGATTTGAATTAATTTTGGGTGAGGGTGTTCAGATCAGTGAGATTGTCAGAGATGGTAATAAATGTGGAAACATCAGCATATTGTATGAGAGATTATTGAGAACAGGATGTGAAAAGACGGTTTGTAAAGGTTTTGAATACTAAGGCACCAAGTATTGATCCTTGATTGACTCCCATCTTGATGGGGAGAGCAGGGGATAGTGAGGAAAGCCATTTAACAGATTGCTGTCTGTTAGTGCGGTAGCTGGTAAACCAGGCGATAGATTTGAGAGGTTATGTTCAGAGAGTTTAGTGAGGAGCAAGGAATGACAGACAGTGCTGAAAGCTTTTAAGAGGTCTAAAAAGGGACAGGAGATGAGTTTACTATTGTCTGTGTCTATTGGGATAGTGTTGGTAAATGAAATGAGGGCTGTTGAATCCTTTTTTTAATCCATAGGCATAAGTACTTTGTGTTATCATGTCCCCATAAATACAGATATTTCTGAACCAATGTGTGGAAACATAATTTACTGCCATAGCCTTTGTTTTATTTTCATTTACTTTATATCCTGAAAGATATGCCTTCTAAATAGCATGAATAATGACCTATCAGCGCCTCTGGAATTGCTATTTAACTATAGCCTCCAAACAAACTTTGTTCCGCATGAATGGAGAACAGCAACAGTCATCCCTCTACACAAGGGGGGGTGCAATGGATGAGGGCAAAATGGTTCACACTGCATACCATGACCTGGCCAATGCATTTGATATAATACCGCATTCAGGCATTGTTGACAAACTCAAGAGGTTAGGTACAAACTCATATGTCATCCAGTGGATAGCCAACTGGCTCACAGACAGGACCCAGGAAGTTAGAATTGGGGAATTCACCTCTACAAAGTGGCCAGTCACAAGTGGAGTCCCTCAGGTCAGTCCTTGCACTGCTCCTTTTTGCATTTACTTCTCTGAAGTCAAGGCCAGTGCCATTGGACTCTGGCTGACTATTGATGATTCCAAATTAGGAGCTGTCATTGAATCTTACACTGACACAAATGTTCTCCAGGAGGGGCTGACATAGACAGACAACTGGTGTCAAAACCATGGACTAAAATTAAATGCCAAGAAATGCATAATAGTATCCTTTGGGAAGTCATCCACCCCTGGTAAGTATCATATTGGCAACACACCCCTTAGATTTGATGCAGTAGTCAGGGACTTAAGGACACACATAGATAATAATCTAGCCTTTGACCATCACATCTACAGTAGTGAGGGAACTTATAAACCAGGGGTGTCCAACCTTTTCAGTTGCAAGGGCCGCATTGAGTCAACAGAAATGGTCTGGGGACAAACGGCAAGTGAGGACCAAAAAAAAAAAAAGGTCTCTCACATAAACTGAAGAGCAAAAAAAAAAAAAAAAAAAACAGCACATCATAAACTAAAGAGCAAAAGACCCCAGGTATATGCGGACTAATACAATGTCGGCCCACTGTCTGTATGGTAGGTGAATTTGAACAATAAATAAATTAATAAATGCATAATATTTGCCCTAAAATTCAATATCTCATTCTAATTATTAAAAAAAACAGTTAAATCTAACATCTTAGTTTATTTGTAAAAAAAAATTAACAGGTACAAACCTTGGCACAGTATACTAACCTCGAAAAAGGGCATAGCAAAATAAATTTAAAATGGGTGGTGAAAGCCAAACACATTCTGGGTAGGCTTATAAATGCCCTAGGGCAGATAGCCAGTATGAACCTATGAACCCACCTCAGTTAGGGCAGAATGGGAGGAGGGGTAGTAATATGCTGGAGGGGGTCACTTTGGCAGAGACTGTTTCACTTGTGTAATATGCTTATATTTATTAATGACTAATATTCACACCTCCTAATTAGACCGTGGTGGTGGTGCTGCGGTTGTGTGTTGCTGTCTGGTTCAATTCTCAGCTATAGCATCTTCAGTGTGGAGACGTGCGTGAATGGGCGTACCTTCGTTGAAGGTTGTGCGTCAGGGCTGATAACTCGGCACGTAAAAATCAACTGCCAATCTTTAGCAGACTGGAGTTCCACTGTGGCGACCCCTAACCAGGAAAAGCCAAAAGACACTAGTGACTACAACATTCACATCTCCTAATTGTGTATTTTCCTTTTCTACTCCACTATCAGACAGGAATTAAAATTGGTCCAAATAACAGTGTATTCTGTATTTATCCACAATTCAGTTTTATCCTGCAGCTATTTCCTTATTGTCATTCAGACACACACATTGATTACTCTCATCTGTTACCTCCATTTTCTATGTCCTGTACCAAAATTCTTCCTAGTGTAACTACATTTACGTGCCAAATACAAACATTTTGTTATAAAATAAGAGTAACTATCCCCAGAACATTGTTGTGGTCCAAATGACAAGAACCCTTCCCTCCAAAAGACTGTTTGTACTCTATCAGAAACGTTTGCAATATCGACCTGAAACATAAACATCACACTCAAATTGCTTGGCCAACTTTACAATTCCCACAAACAGTAGAAATCTATCCGTTAACACTGTATTAGAAAAAAATATTAATGTTTTGTGTCTGTCTCCCACTGTCTACTCTTCTTTTTCTTTGAGGTTACTTTATTTCTTCACCCCCTCCCCTTCTGTTACAGTACATTCATTTCCATCATCGTAAGTCTCATTAGCCAGGACAGAAGAGAAATTTGATGCTTACTTTTTGGCTGTGGCCACACTCTTCACAAGTTAAGTAAGGACAAGTTTGCTTAAAATATCCTGTTTTACACAAAGAAAGCAGTCCTTTATTTTTTAAGACACAACTACTATAATGCATGAAAAAGTTTGATTATCGAGGTGTTTTAAATTTTCCCTACAAACAACTCCACATTACCTTCCCAGACCCAAGTCCAAAAATATTTTCTGAAAACTGTGCACAGCTTTACAATGTAGTTGTATCAATTATGCCGAAAAACAATGCAAACCATACAACCAAAAAACACACAACACTTGCAGGAAATGATACATTTTCTTTTTACTAGTTGTTTTATGCTTACAGACATACTGTGTACTATAACTAATACAATCATGCTCCCTGAATCCATCAGTCCTGTAATTCTTTCCCCTCTTCTCTCTGCCACATTGCATTTGACAAGTTTAGTAGCAGCACAGTCGCAGATTCTATCTACAGTTCTAGTGCTTAGAAATCCAGCATTGTTACATTCTCCAGACATTATTTTTTGTACACTTTGCAAGCTAACAGTAATAGTTCTTAAAGGTATAATATTGCTGTCTCTATTTGTGTTGTACCTGGCTATATGTTCTTTTCTATAACTTTAAAATAAATCAGCTTAGTTAACTTTTTTTCATGTTTGGAGGCAAAGCAGCATAATTAGGAGAAGGTGTTTTTTTTAGTCTTTAAAAATGCAAAGCAGTCACTGTCTGGATTCACTTACTTTCGGAAAGTAAAATACTCCTGTACGTCTGAAATTACTTGTAATTCACCAGTAACTAACTACATGACATGTAGTTGGATAAGGTACACATACTAAAACTAACCCTTGTAGAAGGTCTCCAACTTGTGGTCTGTGCATAATTTTGCAGAATAAACAATCTTTTTTTCCCCAGAGACAAGAAAGCTGAAGCATGTTTATTATACTGTACATACAGTTGCTGTGTCCAACTATCATGACCACTCCCCCCCCCCCCCAACATCCACCCCATACCACAAAACCTGATAGGGCAAGAAATCTGGTAAAGCCTAAATAAAATGAAGTGGAAAAAGCCCTAAAAGGACAAATTTTAAAAACTGCTCTTATAAACTTAGAAAGTTGCAATAACAGGATTTGAGTTAGGATGCATTTTCTGAAGGATATGAACTCTGAAACTCAAGTGTATGTCACCATTTAGCTTTAGCGACTTAATCCTCATCGATTTACCAGAAAATGACAAATTTATAGAGGGGAAAAGACTAAAAATAAGACAAACAGACATTCTACGAACATCTGAACAGATGAGAGGGGTCACCACCCTCTCCTTCTGCACCAATTGCAGCCCCTCCCATAAGCAAAGATAAATTAACACACACATTTCCTTGAAGGCTTCCATTTTACTACACACGCTAGAAAATTAATTGTTTTGAACCTTAGCTCGAACTCTCAATATAAGGAGCACTTTCATTTACAGACAGACTTCAAGACCAATGCAGCCTTAGAAAGTGCTATGATAACTATGCATTGCCAACTGTAGCTTCTGGGGCATTTTGAGTTAATCTTGTTCTGCAGGAGACTATACATTGAATGCAAGCATGGTTATTTTACCATAATCTTTTACATTACAGAATATCTACAAATCCAAAGCTATGTTATTCAATCCTTATTCCATTGCTGAATATAGACCCCAGTTCCTTTCTGTTGTATCTCAAGACAACATACCAATTTCACTGTAAACCACGTTAAACACGTGTGCATGGGACTCACTCTATCCATGAGGATGATGTTTTTCTGGCTCAAAAGTTACTTGAATAAGAAAGAAATAAACTGTTGCCAATGCAGGCTAGTGGTTATTCCTGCTGGATGACTTAAAAATGAGGTCTTCTCTTTTTTTAAGCAGTTGTTAAACTGCATTACATGCAGTTCCCCATAAATAACCTTTTGACTGATATGATTTATGCTTACCAACTAACTTTCCCTCATACTCACACACACACACACACACACACACACACACACACACACACACACACACACACACACACACACACATACATGCGTACACACACGCACACACATGTACACACACTCACACACGTACACACATGGATACATAACTCGCTTCATCTGTATGAATATCAGTACTGTTGCACAGGAGCTTTGTGAATGTTGTTTCCATGTACAATGTTAATAGCATCATTATATGATTTGTGACTATATTTATGATGTCTTTGACATCTAAAAGAAGTCTTTACTCATAGCAAACATAATTACTGTTTAGTTCTGTTACAATTCAAGAACAAGGGAGCTTCTCACATCTGCTTTCTGCAGGACATAATTAATCTACCACCAGTCCAGCTAATGTCTTATCCACAAGATGTTCCCACCACAGTAGTAGGTGCAGTAGTAGTAAAGGAAACAGACACAGTGTCAAAATACTTAGCTTACCTTTTGCTATGTTGTAGTGTAGTCAGTGTGTACACAACGAAATAAAATAAATCCTCTCTCCATGATCTCGCTCCTTCCTTCAGCTTTACCAGAAGTATAAAAAATGCCCGAACTGTGTTTTCGCGCATGCGCATACCAGCGGAAAGACGCTGGTATGAAAAAACGTGAAAAAAAGAAAGTTGGCGCATGCGCAGAACAGCAAAAGTACGCGGACGTGTAAACACACGGAAAAAAAGTTAAATTAAAATTAAATTTAAATTTAAGGGTCGCGGGCCGCATGGAAGAGCTCTGAGGGCCGCGGGTTGGACACTCCTGTTATAAACAAAGGTATGGCATCTTAAGTCCAAGGAAATCATTGTTCTACTGTATTCGGCATTCATCAGACCTATCATTGAGTACAGTGCCCTTTTGGTATGTACCTAACCAGGCATATCCAACAATTGGAACGTCCACAGAGGCTCCTCACTAAAAAAATACAGGGCTTAAGTAAAATGCCCTATACAGACCACCTCAAGGCTCTATCCCTGTATTCTGTCTCCTACAGGCGTTTGAGGGGAGATCTATGCTTGACATACAGGGCATTGTCAGCATTCACTCTGATGGACTTCCTGCATATCTGTAAAACAAACAGCACGAGAATTACCCATTATAAAGACTTAAACCTTCCTGTGATAGAAGTAAGACCTTCTGGAGAGACAGGTATGTGTCCCAGATATTACCCTTTCTCTGGAACAGGCTCCCCATCCATGTGAAGCAGAGTTTCTTCCTAACCCAATTCAGTTGCAACTTGGATAATTGGATGGGAAACTGGAAATTCATCCCTGGTTTGGCACCTGTGTTTCTAACAGGCACAGGCAACCTGTAAATAGTTTATCTCCAGGCCCTAGGTTGTAAATGTTTAATTTCCCAAGCCCCTGCTTACACTTATTAAGGGTATCACAACCTGTCAGAGTTTTGGGATGCATGGCTAGAATTAAAAAGGCCCTTACAGTCATTAGCCTGGTAAACACTTACGAACCTATAAGAACTTGAAACTGTCTCAAAATATTCCACAATGCTATAATTTACTTTCCTAAATTTATCAAATACAAAATTTAACATCTGTAAATAAGGCTAATTTTTTCTTGAGTACCATAACAGCAAATTTTTGAGTCCTGTATTTTCTTTGCCAATGGCTCTAAGTATATGGCAAATAACAAAGGGGAAAGAGAACACACCAGCCTTGTTTCTCTTTTCAAACACAGATTGTTAGAGGAATCCTCCCACCTTGATTTTTACCTCTAAACCCTTCATATAGCTTCCTAATTAACCCCATCATTCTTTTAGAAAACAATAATGCTGCTGTTGCCTACCAGCAATAACAGGGTCTTCTTGCACTCTGCTTCCATATGGATCATTGTCATTCTGTTAATGTTGTCAAACATTTGCCCCCCCCTTACACCAGTAGATGAGAACAGGGGGTGGAAGTAGAAGTGATGTAGTTGTAGGAGAAGTTATGTGATAAGTCCAGGGGAAACACCCTTACAATCATATTTTTGATGGAGGTGTATTTGAGTTGTCCTCTAAAAGTGAGGAACGAAGACTGTTGTTATCAATGGGGAGAGAGGGATTGGGTCTGTATTAGTTCGCCAAAATGTGATTTCAGCGAACACCAAATCATCGACCACAATTCAGTGAAAATCTCTTCCGCAATTTTCTGAATTTACCAAGGGCAAAGAAATAGTTGGCCAGCTACACAACTTTATTGTTTTGTCACTGTTGTGTGATCTCGGAGTTGGTATATATATATATATATATATATATATATATATATATATATATATATATATATATATATATATAGTTAGGGGGGTGTGGGAGCAATGCCCCCCCACCTTGGGTGGGTTTAATTTACTTAGATATTGGCCCGTTGTGCTGCAGGGCAAGTATTTACTTGTCCTTGGTAAATTCAGCAAATCGCTGAAGCAATTTTCACTGGATAGGGGTCGATGATTAGGTGTTCATTTAAATCATATTTCGGTGAACTAATATAGACCCGAGGGAGTGCCAGAGTTTGGGTACAAGAATGGAGAAGGTGTGTTTGGTAAATGAAGTTTGGTTTGGTTTGGGGGGGGTCTGGAGAGACAGAGTCAGTTGGGAGAAGATGCCAAATTTTGTTATGGAGTCTGGCAGCAAGAGACATGAATGCACCTGGCAGAATTAGTTTAAAAAGAAGAGACCCTAGAACAATGCAGATAACTAGAAACCATCTGCCTTTGGAGAAGATGGTGCAGTGGTGTTCCTAACGGTGGGAGTTGGAAATGAATCTGTATATTTTGTTTTGAATGGACTGTAGAGTGCAAGAATTTTCTTGGAAGCTGTGACTGTAAAGGAGATCACGTAATTAAGTTGAGCAAGGGGGACTTCTTTGCCTGTTACAGGCCTGCCTGGTCTGGAGAGAAAGGGAGGTATTTTTCATGACCAAAATAAAAGAGAGTTGATTTTCTTCCTGATATTTTCAATGTGGTTATGGAAATTAAGTGATTAATATAGGTGTAAACTAGATATTTAAAGGGTGTGGATGATTCTGTTGGGGTGCCTTTGAGATTTGCGGTTTGAGATTTTTTTTTTGTTCTATAAGTTTTCCCTTTTTCTACAATGCTTTAACCATTAATAATCCCTCTAAATTACTCCTATTACTTCTTTCCAATATTTCTTTCTTTCTCATTACTATCATATTTTAAATTTCATGTTCATTTTATCTCACTTCTCACTTCACAACTATCCCATATGATGAAATTTGTATTTTCCCTAAGAACTATTGAATCCTTTACATTATCTGTCTTTTAAATTCTTCTCTTTTAGTAGGTAAGAAGAAAAGTGCCAGCATCTCATTTTCACTTGATTACCATGCATCTTTATCATAGTCTTTAGTATATAAATTGTTATTGAATATGTTTCAAAGATTTTGGTTAATTTCTCACACTTCTGTAAAATATAGTGTCGGTCCAGTCTAACCCAGTTATTGTTCCATGGGGAGTAATATGTAAATTTTGCCTGGGTTTCTGCTAGTAATTTCACATACTCCATTTCAAATGTTATATATTTCTTCAGTAATCTACCCTCTTTTGTTATATTTTCCCTACTAGGCCCACTGATACAGCCTCACTATTGCAAATCTAGTTCCTCGGTAGTAATAATATTCCCCGCTGGAAACAAATAACCTCTTCCTTAATTTTCTTAAGCTCCTTAGTAGTTTTAGGTGGAATATAAATACATGCCAATATACTCCTCATTCCCCTTAAATACCATTAATCTGCCATTGTTGTCTTTCTTCTCTGCTCATTTTGGATCCCATCTCACAACTGTCTTGTCCTCCTCCATCATTACTGGAGCCCTGCTCGCATTCAGTATTATTATTAACACACCCTTTTCCTTTATCCCTGATAGTTTGCTGAATGACCATTCTGAAATCCTTTCTTTGCAAAATTCACATGCCCATTCCTATCAAAGTGTGTCTGATGTAACATATTTATTTATTTATTGACATTTGTTAGTCCAGAATGCCGCGGTGTTACGGCAGTAGTGTTGTTACCTCACAACAAGAGGTTCTCCCATTCGATTCTCGGCTTGGGAGTGCCTTCTATGTGGAGTCTGCATGTCCTCCCTGCGGTTGGATAGCGTTCAAAAGACATGCGTGCGTAAATGGGTGTGCCTTCATTGAAGGTTGGGCGTCGAGCTGGCACCTCGGAGTTTCGTAAAAATCTACTGCCAATCATTAGCAGACTGGAGTTCCGCTATGGCGACCCCTTACCGGGAAAAAGCCGAAAGACAGCCATGTTAACCAGGTTAGTCCAGCTGGGCCAGGGACCCTTTTTAAGTGGAGACCCGAGGAGAAAAGCTCCAGTTACAGACAGTTTAAGTATACTTAACAGTTTAGTTTACAATTAAAAAACAATTACTGTTAGTACAATTTAAAGCAATTCACAGTGATAAGTTAAGAGGCATAACTGGGTAAGATCAGTAACACAAAGTACAAATAAGTGCTGTACTTCAATATATATTTTTTTATACACATAACTGATGTGGTAAGGTGTATAGCAAGTTGTAGTATTTTAGGAATAGTACACATTATGAGGTATGAGAGATGAGAGTGCATGAATGGGGTGGAAGGGATATCTAGAGGTGTAATGTGACGTTAGAGAAAAATATGTGGGAAATTATATCCTGAGAAGATTGTATGAGAGTGTGGTAAAAAGGAATAGTATTGGAGTGGGAAAAAATATATTGGGAAGTTGTATGAGATTGTGGAATACAGAATAGTATTGGAGTTAGGTAGGGTCATGCCAAGTACAAGTTTTGGTTCTTATAAAGTGTAGTCGGAGTTCTTTCTTAAATTGTATAGGGTGTGTAATGGAGCATAAGTGGGATGGGAAGTTATTTCAGGCTTGGGATAGAGTGGATTTATATAGTAGTCTGCCAATAGTTTTTTTGGGTTGGTACACGTCAAGGAGTTGTTGGTTAGAAGTATGATGTGTCCGAGTTGGAGTGTAGATGGATACTAAGGAGGAGAGAGCAGGGCAGGAGGATGGTTTATAAAGTATAGAGTGAATAATTTGTAACTGAGACAGAAGGAGTTGTTGAGGGAGTTCTAGCCATTGTAGTGAGTTGAGTGCGAGGCAGTGGTGTGAGTTATGTGGGGAGTTTGTGATGAATCTTGCTATTTTGTGGTAGGTTTGTTGGAGTTTAGCCAGGGTAGTGGATTGAATATTAATTAATATTGGGGTGGCACAGAGAAGGGAGGTGAAAAGAAGAGCTTGAGACAGGGACAGTCTAGCATCAGAGGTCAGGAATCAATGGTTTTGGTAGAGCATACCCAGCTTTTGGTGACTTTTTTTTATACTTTGAAGGATGTGTAGGTTAAATTTAAGTTCGTCATCAATGATGGCACCTAGAAATTCTGTGTGGAAATCAGGTTGTATGGTGGTGGTATTGTATATATATCTTTCCAGTTTGTAACTTAGATGCACACAGTGTTTGGCAGGCTGATCTTATATGCAGTTGATGCTTCTCATCTCTGGATCCATGTTCATAGCTGTGAACTAGGCTGATGGCTCTGGGGCCCTTTCAAGCCTAGCCACAGGATTACCTTGGCATCGTGCCACCTGACCTTAGTCATAATTTCCCAGATTTTTTGTTTCAGTAAGAACACATAAGAAACAATCAAACAAAAAAAATGTACATTTTCAGTTTTTACCTGCCTAAACCTGTTTGACTCAAAGAAAATGCACAAAATGAATATCACTTTCCAAAAAGGTAATTTACCCTTCTATATATGTTCAATGTCCCAAGCAGACAGCTGCACCCACAGGCTATATCCACTCTAAAGTTAGGTTTAATCAAGCTGAAAACGCATGTTAGAGCCTGTGTTCCATCCTGCACCCACACCATTCTTTGGCGTCCCATTTCACCTTCCCTCCCAGATTTGAAAAATGACTTGCATACTATCATTTAACTGATTTTAGCCTGAAAGAAAGAGTACCCTGAATATCATTAAATGAACAGATTATGCATTGTTGTGAATTATACTGAAGTGATTATTCTTCTTCTTTCGGCTGCTCCCATTAGGGGTCGCCACAGTGGATCATCTGTTTCCCATTTCTTCCTGTCCTCTGCATCTTGCTCTGTCACACCAACCACCTGCATGTCCTCTCTCACCATATCGTAAACCTTATCTTAGGCCTTCCTCTTTTCCTGTTACCTGGCAGCTTCATCCTTAGCATCTTTTTCCCCAGTATATTCTGCATCCCTCCTTAGCACATGCCCAAACCAACGTAATCTTTCCTCTCTGGCTTTGTCTCCAAATCTTCCAACCTGGGGCTGACCTTCTAATATACTTATTCCTAATCCTGTCTTCCCTCGTCACACCCAGTGCAAATCAGACATCTTTAACTCTGCCACATCCAGTTCTGACTCCTGCCTTTTTGTCAATGCCACTGTCTCCAACCCTTATAATAAAGCTGGTCTCACTACCCTCTTGTAGACCTTCCCTTTTACTCTTACTGGTACTCACTCGTCTGTCACAAATCACTCCGGACACACTTTTCCACCCACTCCATCCTGCCTATACTCTCTTCTTCACCTCTCTTCCACACTCACCATTACTCTGAACTGTTGATCCCAAGTATTTAAACTCATCCACCTTTGCCACCTCTACTTCCTGCATCCTCACCATTCCTCTATCCTCCATCTCATTCACACACATATAATCTGTCTTAGTCCTGTTGACCTTCATTCCTCTACTCTCTAGAGCATATCTCCACCTCTCCAGGGTCTCCTCTACCTGTTCTCTAGTCTCACTACAGATCACAATGTCATCTGCAAACATCATAGTCCACAGGGACTCCTGTCTGATCTCGTCTGTCAACCTGTCCATCACCATTAATGCTACTGAAAATGTATCTGCTTGTATTCCCTTCGATGTGCTGACTTCATTTACTTTCAGTGAATTGCTTGTTACTTTTTCTTTAAGCAGTAAATTTTGTGTGGGAATTATACTGTAAAGGCCTTCTTCCAATTTTTTTTCTTTCTACTTCTTGTAGTAGCATAGTTCTCCTGCTCAGACTGGATCTTATGAAAATTACACTTTGCAGTTCATCCATTTATTTCCTGCTGTCATATTTTTGTTGATCTTCTTCTCATAATTATTTTTTTCTGTTGAGCTTCTAAGCTTTTTTTTTTCTGTCACTCAATAATTTTCCATGAAATACTGAAAGAGGTTTTATTGGCAGGTTCTGTGTATGGGTTGTGCCTTTATCAGAGGAATGAGCAGCTGAATCTCCTTCAGCATGCTGGCTCATCTTTTACTGGGTAAACTTTTATTTATTTCCTCTTTTGTCTGTTTGCATTCAAAAATTTATTTGCTCCTTCAAAAAAAAAAAAATATTCTGAAGACAGCTGGATATTGCAACTTGAATCTCACACCTGCCTCTCAACATCCTCTAATTACAGGGATAAATTTGTTTCTCTTCTGCCTGGTACAGTGAATAATTGTCCACACTCTGACGTCCTCAGTTGCTAACACTTTACCCTTCTGCCACAGTTTTGCCAGGTGCAGCTCTTTCTGCTGGTATGCCTGTTTTTTGCTACTATAGGTCTTGGCATTTTCCTTGTGGCCAAATTTGGAGCATACACACAGTGTGCTTTGTCAATTGCAAGGTCCTGCTGTGGACTACCACCCCAGTTGCTTATTTGTGCTTTCATAAAATTAGTGCACTCTGTTCTTTCTACATTCACCGGTACAGCAAAAGAATCTCAGGTTTTCTTTACATGCTCTGTCATCTAGCTCTGCTGTTTTTTGAAACAGTTCTTGAAAAATCTCCTTTTCAGACAGTCTTTCCCTGATTCCACCCTCTGATTTTTAGTTTTATCAGCTCATTTGAATAGCTAGTTAAATCTTCTATTCTTTCCAACATTTTGAATGCAAGTACTTTCAGGTATTTCACTTATTTTAAACACTTCTGAATGCATTTGATTTTTTCCTCCAGACTACTGGAAGCCATCTGCTCTATTAAAGCTGAAACCAGAATTGCTCTTTGATGAACAGCTGCAAGGCTCTTTCCCTTAAGAGTTTTCCTTCTTTTCTAGTTGATTTTCCTCTTACTTTCTCTAAATTTCTTCTTTACTGACATCAAGGCAGTGCAATGAATGAGTAACTGAAATTTACTCAGTTAAATGGCAACAAAATTTCTGTTTTTTAACTGGATGAGTTTTAATCAACTTATTGATTGGTGTGCAGCCATCTTGGAAGTCTGTCCTCTGCGTCTTTGACCTTTGGTCTGGGGTTCGATGTCTTGAGGTCATTGTTGGTCTTGATGTTCTTGGTCTTAGCCATTCTATCCCCCAAGGTCAGTATTTTGGTAGTCATCATTAATACCCTTGATGCTAGTTGGCACATTAAACCTAGGTTGTCTTTTGACTTTTGTAAGCTAATCTTGGTGTTTGATTTATAACCCAGACTTGATCCTCGGATTGTTGATGCAGACCTTTGTGCATGCACTGCCCACAGCATTAATTAGCATTACAGCCTCAAGTACAGGACTACATTGTTGACCATCCACCCTTGCATCTGTGAGAACGCAGGGAATGGGGGACTTCAGTACGTTGATTAAGTCTTGGATGGATAGATCTTGTTTTACTCCTCCTCCTTGGAATCTACGATGCAATGCATTAACTCTTCTCTGGAGTCATCCACCCAGAATGCAGATGAGGACGATGAAGCTTCTTCACTACCATCCCCACCAGATGACCCCAGGTTCAGAGAAGTTTTATCAATGAACAGAATTAAAACAGGGTGGGCCCCAGAAACCCATTCCTCACTCAAACACATCTTGCAGAAATCCTTCCAGTCTTTCAGGTCTTCCTGTTGAGTAGACACCCAAATGACAAGATGTTTTGGCTTGTAGTTCAGGTGTCTTGGAAGAAGGCAAATGTGGTGTTTCTTGCCTTACAGAGGCCAAACAAGATCTCCAGCTGACACACATCTGGGCATCTCTGGCACAGATTCCTCATGCCCTGCAAACAACTCCTCCAAACAACTCAACTAGCATTCTCTGACATTGTAAACTACCTTACCAAAGCCCAACTTATCCTCAGTCCAAAGAAAACTCAGCTTATGATTATAACCAGTTCTAACAAAAACACTAACAGTCAGTTCACTATCTACTCCACAAATGCTACTCCAATTGCTCCAGTGGCACAGGCTAAGCTATTGGGAATAACCATAGACTCCCACCTAAAATTTGATAGTCATCTCAACTTAACTATTAAAAAAGTACATGCCATACTGGGGTCACTCTACCGTATCAAACCATTTCTTACCAACAACACAAGATCAGCCATTGCTTACTCCCAACTTCTATCCATCCTACTCTATGCATCTCCCATTCTAACTAATCTCAACAAAACTGAACTAAGCAAAATGGAAGCCTGCTATAACAGAATTGCCCCCTTTGCTGCAAATTGCTCATATAGAACTCATCACTGTACTGCTTTGAGATAGCTCCACTGGCTTCAACTGCCCAACCTCCTAACCTACAATCAGCCCTGCCTCTGTCATTCTATCTGTTACCTCCCCAATAAGTGTCCTGCCCTCAAAAACCTAGTACAACATCACTCAGCCAAAAGGCCTCTTAGATCATCAAGCAAACTACTACTAGAAGTCGCCAACAGTTACAATAGCTTTGGAGATGCACTATATAGTAGTTCAGTGGCTAAAAAATGGAACTCTGTCTCTACTAGCATTCAAAACACATCATCTAAAGCCTCCTTTAAAGACCTCATCAGGCAACATCTCAAGCAAAGTTGGCAGTGCCATGATTGCTCCCCAGGCTAGTGAAAGCAGATAACATATACATACTAAATCTAGAGCACTTAATACTAGTTTTCAATCTTACTCACAAACACTGGCTAATCTACAATGTATGTACTGTACCTGTGTACTATGTGTGCATTCTACCTATGTTCCAAATTTCAGCTGTACACCACAAATCTATTAATTACCTTTATTTTTAAAATTAATATTTTTTGTTTGTTCTCTCCACTGTAAATGTTTATGTGCCGCATACCACTGTAAAAATATGTCTTTTGTAATTTGTGTGTATACTGATTGTGTCTAAATAACTAAATGCATCTGTAATTTTTCTTTGTGGAGCTTTTCTCCCTGGGCCTCTGCTGAAAAAGGGACTTTTCGGCTCAGTCAGACACCCCCGGTTAACAAATGTAAAATAAAATAAAAATAAATAAAATGTCGACCCCATCATTGCTGTGCTGTCATAAAGAAGGCTATCAGTCCTCACAACCCAACAGTCCACCTTCTGAATAACGAATTTAATGCATTGTTCAGGCAAGGGAAGAGTTTGTGTTTTTTTCCTAAACTGCATGTCCCATTTGGGTAGAT
Source organism: Protopterus annectens (assembly GCF_019279795.1). Classification (NCBI taxonomy): domain Eukaryota; kingdom Metazoa; phylum Chordata; order Ceratodontiformes; family Protopteridae; genus Protopterus; species Protopterus annectens. Next base: position 800,057,769 of record NC_056731.1, on the reverse strand, counting down.
TCCAGACAAACCTGCTCCAGGTGGGTAGCTCTGGATGAGTTGTTAAAATGAAGCATTAAGACTAAATGAAAATCTCAGATGCCATCCCTGCCTTTGATCTTGAACCTAATCATGGTGCTGCACAGAATACCACAGATTGTTTAGTGAGCATGGCAGACGCTGATCTTTCATTATAACACCATGCCTGGCTTTACCTCACAGATTTTTCTGAGGTACAAAGACTTCTTCTTCTTTCGGCTTTTCCCAGTTAGGGGTCACCACAGTGGATCACTTGTCCGCTCATGACTGGCAGCGGAGTTTTACAGTGTCGAGTTGCCAGCCCGGCGCCCAACCTTCCACAGAAGGCACACACACATGCACTCACACCTAGGGCCAATTTAGAGTGTTCAATCCACCTGCAGCATGTCTTTGGGATGTGGGAGGAAACCGGAGCACCCGGAGGAAACCCACGCGACCACAGGGAGGACATGCAGACTCCGCACAGAAGGCACCCCAGCCGAGAATCGAACCGGAGAACCTTTTGCTGTGAGGCGACAATGCTAACCACTGCACCACCGTGGCCGCCCTGATGTACAAAGACTAATTTTATAAATATTTCCTTTGATGGAACTTTGTTATTCGAACCAGATGTAAAAGCTGAACTCAAAAAAAACAAGAGCAGGACAGGACTAATTTATATCATCTATGTATTCTTCAGACTAGCATTTTTAAACTTGTGAGGAAAGAGGAATCTAATGCATGTTTAATTCAAGGTGAGAGTAGTGAATCAATTAACTTTCAAGATGTGTCTTTATTCAAATAATGTTTTACCTGTATTAGTTCCCTGAATATTTTGGACATTAATAATTACTTGGATGAATTTAGACTAAATCCGAAAAGAAAATTAAATTTATGCTCCATTTCAGTAGCAAGTTTATTAATATGTTTTTATTGCTTAATTTATATGTTTCCCAATTGGTAGAATTGTTTAAAAATGCTAATGAGGAACAGTAACATTTGACATGTAATGAGTGGATTGAAATTAGACAACTGAGCCAAACAGGAAGTTGATTGTTAGACATGGTGATAAAGGTAATATTATAGTAAAAATGGCTGAGAATCAATATATTGATATGCATATGGCTCGTTTACCAGACTATAGTGTTTATAAAATGCATAGTGAGACAGACTGTAACAAAGCTGTGGTCACCTGAAAGGAACTTGTAAAAAAACAGATGTTGATTTAGGTAACATTTCTAAAGATAAGGCTATGAATGTTATACAGCAGGGGCATGTATTACTTCCTTTTATTGTTTGTAAAGTTCGTAAAATAGACCAAGTCCACTAGGCAGGCCCATAATATCTGGCTGTAACTTACCATCATATTTGATGTACTTCACTTATGTATTAATGAAGTTGCAAGGTTTACGTGGGGGTCCTAATATGCACTGAATAACTAATATATGTGGTTACTATATATGCATCTTAATACTGAATACTGATTTTTGTGTATAAGCTCTAAGGCATTTTTAATCCGGGGTCATATTTCTCACTGGTAACTTTTTTTTTCCCAAATTTGAAGTTCTTATTTATAATCAAATTGAGCACACTGCAATGGGTGCTGCATTTGTACTCCCATATTCAAATTTATGTGAATGTGGGAAATGGAATATTTGTAGGAAGAGCATTTTTTTAATAAGGTGTTACATTATTTCACTTTAAATGTTGTGTTGTGTCTTTCAACTTTTCCCGGTTAGGGGTCGCCACAGCAGAACTCCGGTCCACTAATGATTGGCAGTATATTTTTACGTGCCGAGTTGCCAGCTCTGACGCACAACCTTCAACGAAGGTACGCCCATTCACGCATGTCTCCACACAGAAGACGCTCTAGCTGAGAATCGAACAGGACAACGTCTTACTGTGAGGTGACAGTGCTACTGCAGCACCACCACCGCAGTATTATTTCACTTTAAATGTGATCTTTTATTCATTTCTCACAGAGACATATGTGACACTACTATAATCTTGTCAGAGATGGAAAATAATAGACATGGTCTGATTTTCACATTTATTACTGATAAGGCCAAGATTAGTTGTTTGGATTTATTGTTGAAAGGAGAAGGTAGTCATATAAATATTATTTTTATATAGGAAGTCTCTATATTAATAGGAGTTGCCTATGTGCTACAAACTTCCATCCTATGCATAAAACAAATATTTTGCATTAGGATGAATATTTACAGGTTAGAGCAGCCATGTAGTAACTGGGGAGACTTATTAAAAGAAGCAACTGAAATAACACAAATGTTCCTGTCAACAGGTTATGTAGAGTCAACAGTGGAAAAAGCATATTGAAAAAGCATTAGCAAGAGTAGGCAACAGGTAGCATGCATGACGTGTTCACTCTAGTGGTTCAAATGGACAAAGCCCTGCTGTCTGGGATTAGATTAGTGGTCATGGCAACTGACAGAGCACCAGGAAGGGCAGTTCCATGGGTGTTCCCATTGCCAATCCCTGGTAGAGGCTGTGGACATCATGATGAAGAGGAATGGTCCAAAGAAGGGAAAGGGTGGTGGATATGGCTGAGCTGCCATGAAGGTGGGGTGATACGCCACACATCCCAATTTAATATCCACCCCTCAAATGCAGTGGGAGAGGAGAGGAACAGGTTGGACCCTCATAAGTAAATGCTTCCAGCTAAATTGAGGTAGATAGATCCACAGGATGCCCTTAGGATCTGTGTTGGCCCCATCTGCATCAGAGAAAGTCTGGGGAGCATAGGAGAAGCTGGTAGACCCAGCGGTGGATGTGGAGTACAGGGTCAAAGGCTGTAGGATGATGCAGTGGAACAAAAAGGTATAAAAAGGATGGTGTGCATGACTTGTAGAAACTTTAAAGCTATGGATTGTTATAATTTCTCTCATAGGCAAGAAAACAGTGAATATATATTCAGTGACTGAATGAATTAGTGTCAAATGTCCAAAATTCTGTCACAAAAGTTTTTTTCATACAAAACCCACTGTTTTTTATAAAAGATGTCATTTATCTGATGTATTGATTCATTGTCATTTCAAGAAAAGCTCAGATGTTGTAAGCTTGTAGAATCGTTAGTGTTTCAGAATTTTTGCAGGTGGACATTGCACTGTAGACAAGCATATGAATGAATTTGTTATACAATATGAAAATAAAGGGAGGTTTCACTGTAATACAGAATCAGTGGTTTATGAATTATAGTGCTACTGCAGTTTGTTACATAGGAGAGCAAAAATTAAATTTAAGGTCAGACTGCAGGAGCACCTGAGGAATATATGTAATGGAAAAGAAAACAAGTATGTTCCTTTACATTTTACTAGCTATTTATTTCAAGCCAGCCTACTTAAGGCCAGTAACCTAGAGCAAGTAAGTACTACCGCCGGCAGGCAAGGTAATTATTTTGAACAGTAAATGTAGTGTAAGGAAACACTTTGCATTTTAAAATTTGGTACACTAAAACCTAAGGGGTTAATCCAGGAAGCTAACTGGGTGAGGATGATTTGCTGATCACATGCTTATGTTACACATTTTATGCTATTGATATGTTGCTTTTAAACTTATGTTCAGATTTCTTTAAGGGTTTCAGCTGAGGTGATAAAATATTTTGTGTGATGTTTTAATAAAGGCTCCTGGTGCATATTATTTGGTCATGAATTATTTGAACATATTTCTTCAATCGTGAAATATAAACTAAAGTCTCACTTGTCAACCCTACTTTTGATCCTGAACCTAGCCATGGACCTGCCACAGAATACCATAGGTAGTTCAGTCAGGCTGGTAGGCACTGGCCTTGTGAAACACTGCTGTGCCTAGCTTTGCCTTACAGATTTTGCTGAGAATCTGAAAGCAGGTTTTCTGAAATGTTTCCTTTGATGGAACTTTGCTATTTGGGCCAGATAAACTCAAAAAACAAGAATAGGAGGGCAAAACGTTCACTACTGCTGGTGTTAAGTTTGAGTTTTCCCCATTGCTGTCTCATGAACTCAGTGGAGCCCATGCCAGTTATGGCTCTGGTGTATCAAGTAGCAGTTTTAATAGTAAAGGTTCTGGTAAGACATGCAAAGATCGCAGCTGCTTCTGGAATGCATGGTAGCACAAAAATAATCAGAGCTGGTAAAAATAACTAGAGATATCAGTCTTCCATCTGTGAGCACACAGTCTGCTCCCTGAAACCTTGCCTGATTGTCTTATTGTGAAGGCAAGACATTAATAGCCAGAGGCAATGTATTTCCCTTTCTGTCCCCTCCCAGACTTCAGTTCCATCCCCCTGCCACATGCTCCATTGTGCTAAAAGGCTTTAACAAAATCACAGGCATTGAGTTTCATTCAAAAAGCTGGGAGGCCCCACCAGATCAGCAAGAGCTAGGTTTCGGAGAAGACAATCTAAGGGATGTGGTCAGTGACAGAGGCCAGTTTGTATGCAGTGCATTGCAGGGATGCCTTTCCCAAAGTTCTGCCTGATGGTTCAAATTCTTATAGACCTAAAACAAGGAAAACCTATAGAAAGCTTCTAACAGTAAATGGACTTGTTTTTACTTCTAGGCCGCTGTCCGTGGTCTAGACCCGTGCAGTAAGAAGCATTCATGATTATTTTTCCTACATATATGATCATGATCTTATTCAAGCCCCCTCGTTTTCTGGCCTCCTATCAAAGATTCAGGTCAGTTTGACTCTGCCACCATTTGAATTGGCTGCTATGGCTGAACTTAAAGTTGTGCCTTGGAAAACTCTGCTTTCTTGTGATCATTACCTCAGCCATCTGAATTTCAACACTACAGTCTTCATCTGTGAATCCTCCTTATCTGCTGTTCTACAAAGACACAGGCCTTCATTTTTACCTAGAATAGCAGTGGAGACCAGCCTAAACCAGTCAGTTGTAAAAGTGTTTTTCCCCCTAATTATTCATACAAAGGTGAATACTTTTTGCTTTGCATGGATGTTCATAAACACCTTGAATTTTACATACAGGGAACAAAATTTGTCAGTAAAGCTTCCCAAAATAAAAAAGCAGTCTACGGTCCAGGGTTTCATTCCTTCAACCTCCATTAGCCTACTGCACGACTGAGTAAGTTCTTAACCTGAGTGCTCCCTGGTTACTCCTTTAAAAGAGAAATTTGTGTTCACTGGGCTTACCCAGTTAACAAATGAATGAAACAGTAAATAAAGTATATTACTGAACTCCACAAAAGCACTGTGTTTGCTTGGAAACATTGTTTAGTGATTTTTCCAAGGTGCTATACTTTTTTTATTTACTCCACTGAGAGCAAAATTGGTGCTGACTACTATTTTATCTTGTCCTACTGTGATTTGTGTTATTTATTACACTATGAGTAATGCCTGTTATACATAAATGGGGACAATGTCTGAAATGTTTCATAGTATTGAGAGCTATGCTGGAGATATCTGCAGTTAACTTTATAGCTCAATGCAGAACTTTTTCCCTGCGTATAAACCATTGCTATATCAACAACAGAGCAGGTTTGTGGCCTGCACTGTGGTGGCAGGACAGGTAGCTTACATCCTTCTAAGTTGGTAACTGCTGATTGACGGCTCAGTGTCTGTTATTCTAAAAGTGTATTAATTCTGGTTTAAGCACTTGGGCTTCAGGCCAGTTATTTTACATTAAAAGGGTTCGTGGTCTGCACTCTTGTGGGAGGAGAGGCTGGACTCTGCCCTTCTGAGCTGGGAATTTCTGGTTAAAGGCTTATAGTGCCTGCATATTTTAACTGCTTCTTACTGAAATTGGTACACCTTGTTTGCTGTAGTATAGACTAGATCCAGGCCTGCTGAATCTAGCTTTGTTTGTATGACTTAAGCACTAATCCAGGCATTCTTTAAAGTATTCAATTGTATTTATTACTGCTTATTACTGCTTGATAGTAACTTGATTACAGTGTAGCTATCATTCTAAGTCTTTTGGATTAAGCACTTGGGCTTCAGACCAGTTGTTTTACATTAGGAAGGTTTGTGGCCTGCACTGTGGTGGCAGGACAGATAGCTTACATCCTTCTAAGTTGTGAACCGCTGATTGAGGGCTCAGTGTCTGTTATTCTAAAAGTGTATTAGTTCTGGTTTAAGCACTTGGGCTTCAGGCCAGTTATTTTACATTAAGAAGGTTCGTGGTCTGCACTCTTGTGGGAGGAGAGGCTGGACTCTGCCCTTCTGAGATGGGAATTTCTGGTTAAAGGCTTATAGTGCCTGCATATTTGAACTGTTTCTTACTGAAATTGGTACACCTTGTTTGCTGTAGCATAGACTAGACCCAGGCCTGCTGAATCTAGCTTTATTTGTATGCTGCTTGTTTGTTTGCTTGTTATTTCCCTGAAACGCTAATTCCACTTAAAACGCGGCTTTTCAGCGCTTCTGTGGATCCCTAGTGATATCTGCATTGCTTACTGTACTTATTTCCTTGTTTCACTTGAAAGACAGTTACTGTTTGTCGTTTTTGCATTTAAGTTAGCTGAAACACATTGCATTTAAGTTACCTGGCACTTGCTCACTAAAGCAATTATATAAGTCAGCACTAAAATATTAAAAGCACTACACCCTCACAAACTCCCCTTGAGTACCTCGTTCCCCATTGGCCCTTTTTTTTCAATTATAAAGGAATTCCCAATACTATTCTAGCATGTCCAAAGGTCAGTTGTCAATCTCCTCTCCGGTCCAGCTGGTGAATCTCGGAATCTTGAGGCAATGTTACAACTGCCTCATATACACAGACAACCCTCTCCTCCTCCCAACAAATTCCAACACATGTAAGAGATGCAACCATATAGCCATACTGGAGGCTAAGCTCTCTCAACTCAGCACTGGCGAAACCAGTCTGGAGGAGAAGGAAACCACACTCACTACAATTCTAATCTCACATAGACCTACCACGACAGCAAACCAAACACATAAACACACAAAAACATACTCGGAGGCTCTAAATAAAAATCTGCCTAAGCAGCAGAGACCTCCAAAGCAGACACCCAAGCAACCGCTACCCCAAAACAAAACGCGTGCAACACATAGCTCACAAAGCCAGTGTGCCAAACAGTCACAGCCCTTAAGGCTAAACAACACACCTGATACACTTGTAATAGGTGACTCTATCGTCAGGCACACTGACGTCCTGCTCACCAGGCTGAACAAGGAGAAGGTCACGGTGAGCTGCCTGTCGGGTGCTAGGATCTGCCACATAACACAAGCACTCAGGTCACTCCAAGGCAAGTACAAATATGACTCAGTCATTGTCCATGCTGGTGTGAATGACCTGAGACGTACCTCCCTGGACTACATGAAAAGAGACAGAGGAGCTCTCTGAGCATGTAGCCCAGGCCGGTATGACCCTGACCTTGAGTAGCATCTTACCCTCACCAAGAATGATGCTACAATATGAAGACAAGATGATCAATTTCAACAATTGGCTTAAGTATTGGTGTCATTCAAAGGGGATCCAATGCCTATCAGCTTGGGATGCCATGCTCGACAAGCCACGATGCTTCGCTAGGGACGGCTTGCACCTGTCACCCCTGGGCTTTCGGATATTGGCAAAGGCTCTTGCTACCCGCATAGTGCCTTTTTTAGGCAAGGCTCAAAAGACAAACCCACCTCCATAGGTATCACAAGGGATAAGAAACTAAGAGTAATGCTACTCAATGCCAGAAGTCTAAACGTCACGATGCACGCACTTGAAACTCTCCTTAGCATGGAGAACATCGATATCTGTGCAGTAACAGAAACCTGGTTCAAGGCTCCCGAGAGCACCCCAGCACTACCAGGTTACACCTCATACCTTGCTTTTCGGCCACAAAACTTGGACCGTACTACAAAAGGAGGGGGAGTATCAATATTCGTCAAAGATACCCACACCTCCAGGTTGGTGGCACAGCACGAAGCATCAGAGACTATCCATGTGCAACTAACAGTGGGTAAAACTGCCTTCCAGTTTATATCCTGCTACAGACCACCCTCCCAAACCCAGGAACCCCACTCGGCCTTCCTGAGAACACTGGAAAATATGAAGGACTCTCCAAACACCATTATATTGGGCGACTTCAACTACCCAAACATAGACTGGGAGCATTACTCTAGCTCCAACACCCTAGCCCAAAGGTTCCTAGAATTTATAAACTCAAATGCTATGGAACAACTTGTTACCACTCCCACAAGAGGGGAAAACATACTGGACCTGATCATCACCAACATGGGGACTCTATGCTCCAGACCAGAAGTGTATCCCTCACTGGTAAGATCAGACCATAAACTAATCTCACTGGATATTCACATCCCGACTCCACCCCCTGCCCTGAAAACCACAGTGAAAAACTTCTCTAAAGCAAATTTCACACTCCTCAAAACCGTGGTGGAATCCTTCAAAGCCCCCGGGCCTGTGAAAAATATGGCCCAGACCGCAGAATCCTTTATAAACACATTCTATGAACTCCTTCAGGAATGCATGAATCATGCAATCCCAAATAAAACCAAGACCCAATCCTCCAAAGGCAGAAGTCCTGTCTGGTGGACCCCAGCCATAAACAAACTATACAATAGAAGGAGGAAGCTACTACATGATAGAGCAAAATCCCAAAAAGGGAAGGCATCTCTGATCAGTATTAGCAAAAAAACTACGGGCACTCATAAAATCTTCTAAGGCCAGCTTCGAGAGAAAAATTGCACAGGACACTAAGGATAATCACAAGGCTTTCTTTAGTTATGTTAGGAACCTGGGTGGGAATTCCCAGATATGCTCAGAATTAATCCAAAATGACAAAAAATACACCGAACCCACAGACATTGCCAGCATCCTAGCTGACAGGTTCAGCGCAAACTCCCCCCCCTCCCCACCAAAAGGGCAAATATTTATCCCAGCAGAGTGCTGCCCCCCTGACATCTCAGATGCTCAGGTAAGAGCTGCCCTCTCCAAAGCAAAAAACACAGCATCAATGGGACCAGACGGTGTCCTGTGCTGCGTCCTACATGAACTCCAAGAAGAGCTAAACCCAAGCATAAAACTACTGTTCAATCTCAGCCTTACTACAGGATATGTACCCAAAGAGTGGCGTACAGCAACAGTGGTCCCTCTCCACAAAAGTGGTGCCTCAACGGATCCTGGAAACTATCGCCCCATAAGCCTGACTAGCTTGGTCTGCAAAGCTATGGAAAGGATCATCATGGACCTCATAAATAAAGATATTGGGGACCTACAGACACTGGATCCTACCCAGTTCGGCTTTGTTAAGGGCAGATCCTGCCTCTTAAACCTGGTTGATTTCTTTGAAACCGTCACCAAGGCCATTGACGAGGGGAAGGTGGTCCACACAGCCTACCTGGACCTCGCAAAAGCCTTTGATACAATACCCCACTCAGGCATTATAGATAAGCTCATCATCTTAAATATAAACCCCTATGTCACTAGATGGGTTGCAAACTGGCTCAAGGACAAAACCCACATGGTTAGAATTGCTGGAGCCATGTCAGACTCCAAACCAGTTACAAGTTGCATCCCCCAAGGCTCAGTCCTGGGACCTCTCTTGTTCGGTATATATTTCTCGGAGGTACAGGCCAACACGGAAGGACTGTGGCTGACTAAGTTCGCAGATGACTGCAAACTGGGTGCCATAATCGACTCTCCAGCCGACACAAGCATCCTCCAAAAGGGCCTCATAGAAACAGACAACTGGTGCCAGAGCCATAGCCTCAAGCTAAACGCCAAAAAGTGTATAGTCATCCCCTTTGGCAAAAACAAAGTGCCCACAAATTACCACATAGGTGGTAATCCATTAAGTACAGAAGAAGTAATTAGGGACCTGGGGACCCAAGTTGATAGCAATCTCTCATTTGACAACCACGTGGCCAAAGTGGTTAGAAAAACATTTTATATAGCCCACCTAATCATGAAGGGATTCACATCTACATCAGGGGAGGTCATCGTGCCTCTTTACTCATCCCTCATCAGGCCCATAATTGAGTACAATGCCCCTTTTGGGATGTACCTTACCAGACACCTGCAGCAACTGGAAAGACCCCAAAAGTACCTCACCAAGAAGATCATAGGGCTCAAACAGATGCCATATGCTGCCCGGTTAAAGAAACTCCAGCTCTACTCAGTGGCATACCGCCTGCTCAGAGGCGATCTGTGCCTGATGTATAAAGCCATGTCCAACCTGGAATTAATGGACATGCTGCACCTCAGAAAATCCAAATCCCATCGAGCTACGCGCTCGAGAGACTTGAACCTCAGCACTGAAATAAATAGGACATGCTGGAGGGACAGATTCATAACCCAGAGGCTCCCTTCACTCTGGAATAAAATCCCAGTCCAGGTTAGGCAGAGTCCCTCATTGACTCTCTTCAAGAGGAATCTTGATGAGTGGATGGGAGATCGTAGGTTTACCCCGGGTATCACTTCTGTGTCACTGTTAGACAGAGGCACAGTATACTAACCTCGAAAAAGGGCATAGCAAAATTAATTTAAAAAACACACTCTGGCTAGGCTTATAAATGCCCTAGGGCAGTTAGCCTAGTATGAACCTATGAACCGTCATTCATCTTTTATGTGAAAATGTGCAGTACCCCTGAAGGATAACCACTTTTTAATATCCTTTTCACAGTATGTGACAAAACAGGAGCGCACAGCTGCATTTCATTAAAATGCATGTATGCATTACATAATATAGGGAAGCAGATTACAAATCAGTGATGGTTAATCATTAAATATGAATCACTAAAATGTGTATACATGATGATGGCTAAACTGAAAGGTCACTGAATTTAGAGAACAGTCATAATACTTGAGATTTTAAATAGGAAGAACAACGGCGGTGTAACCTGTGATATGGTGTGCTTATACCTTTGTCATGGACCAGCTGACATGGCATAAAGTCCATTTCATTTGGCTAGGAAGCTATTGTTTCCAGGAATCTGTGTTTGTGTGTGCCTACCTGCATAGGTAGTTTGTTCTGGTAATTGATCCCTTAGACCTTTTCATAGTGAGCCTGCCTCTTACAATAGAGAAAAATCTAAGCCTTTTGTGAATATCATAAATGAACCTTTGACTTCCAAATGAGGAATTTTTTTGCAGTATGTATCAGCAATGCAATGCAATGCACTTTTTGAGTAATATATTGTCATTCTACAGGACAACACCCCACCTGCATACAAATGTAGACACAAATTAAATGGGGCGCGTGCGCGCGTGTAATAGTGTTGTTATTATTTTTGCCTCCCTTCTTGTGCCTGCCAACCATTGAGACTTGTCCAATTGAATATGAGCCCATTCTTTTCTCCATGGTGAGGGAGGTCTCCTGAAACACAGAGATGAGTTTTACTGAAACGGTTGTCATTAAGGCAGCCATGAGGGATGCTTGCATACTTTCAGCCATGCTGTCTAAGAGGGCATTTTGAATGTCCCAATCCCACCTTGTCCGTGGGGGAAGAATGAGCTATTTGCATAATTACAGACACTCATAATGCCCTCTGTCTACAAATGGTTACCAATGTAAACATGCTTATGACATCTGTCACTAAACTGTGACTTGGTGGGCCAAAAGCCCACCACCAGAATAGCTATGCAACACTATACCTCCTCTGAGGGATTGTGAAAGTACGCATTTTGCTTCACCCCGTTGTTACTCCCAGGATGGGCCTGTCTTTCTCTGCCAGCTGGATCAAGCACCTGAGCCACTAATTGAACTTGGTTGCCTGAAATTTATCCCTCTGTTCCTTTTGTGCCAGTGGAGTTGCCTTGTGTGGGTGTGTGTGTATGTGTATGTATTGCGTATATACACACTCAACACACTTGTGTGTATGTGTTTATGTTTGAGTGTGTATGTATCTCTCTTTCTCTCTCTCTCTATATATATATATATATATATATATATATACATATACATATATATATAAAATGTATGTGTGTGTGTGTGTGTGTATATATATATATATATATATATATATATATATATATATATATATATACACACACACACACATACAAGCACACGTATATTTAAATACACAGATCATATGTGTGTGTGTGTGTGTGTGTGTGTGTGTGTGTGTGTGTGTGTGTGTGTGTGTGTGTGTGTGTGTTTGTGTATGTATATGTATATATATATATATATATATATATATATATATATATATATATATATAGATATATATAGATATACATATACATATATATAAACAAGTGGTACCTGCACCTGGATGGCATCCAGCGAGATTATCTGCTGCATATACACCTGGTGGTATTTTCCATGGGACAGTTAAATGAATGGAGATGGGGCAGCATATTGACGCAGAAGATAGCATTGTCAGCTCACAGAAAAGGGTTCTCCAGTTTGATTCTGGGCCAGGGTGTCTTTTGTGCAGTGTCTACATGTTTTCTCTGTGTTTGTGTGGGGTTTATCCAGGTGCTTCAATATCCTCCCACATTCCATACACATGCAGTAGGTCGATTGGATGCTTTAAGTTGGGCATAGGTGTGAGTGAATCTGTGTGTGGTATGTAAGAATCACTAACTACCCAGCAGTGTAAACATTGGCTCTAAATGATGGTCACTTGCTGATGTGACACCCCAACCTCATGTACACACTGTGAAAAAGGAGTTTGATATGTATGATGAGGTTAACAATTGAGAGGCAGTCTCAGAAGAAGGCAGGATTTCTAGCTAAATAATTGGAAGCAGTCTGCCTTGAGCTGTATATCTGGAGTGTTAATAGTTTAGAGAGTTAGATATTCCATATTCTTCTGTTAATGCTCCCAGAATATTTGCAATAGAAAAGTGATGCATCTGATGTGGGCTAGGGGCTGCTTCATTCCGGATGTTAATAGGTAGAATATCCCCTTTGTTTTACCTTAGTCAGTAGCTTAGTAGAGTTAAACACTTTCATAACCAAGAGGAAGTGCTTAGTGATAAAAGTATACTCTGGAAGCTCTGTGGTGTTGTATTTTAAGCAGATGTTTTAGACAGTTTAGACTAGTGACTTACTTTGCACCATTAACATTGATGCCCTGTTGTAGAGATAGAAGTGCCAATATTGCATGCTTTTTCTTCAGGCTGTAGCCCATCCATTTGATTGTGGAACTCCAGGCTGAGCCCTGTCAGGATTTACTCTTCCAGGCTCATTGCCTAACTCCTTTGTTACAGACCTGTATGGATCCATGTGGGTGAAATCTGTAACACAGGGCTGACAGACTGACTAGTAATAGAGGCGAGTTTATTTTGGACCCTGTCTCTTGAACTCCTATTTTGGGCAAGAAGGGATGCACACGGATGAATGCAAGGGTTTGAGTGTGGCAGTAAAATTATATTTATGTGCAGAGTCAACAATCTTTGAGAATGGAAACTGCATTTATGTGAGTTGTTAATTGAGATTATGAAAGTTATGCCGAGGAAAATGCTTGTGAACAGTGAGCCAGATGTATAGTGGACAGTTTTGTTGAAGCTTGTGTGACCAGAGGGCTTACATTGGTTAAGAGATGATTTACTAGAAATATTAGAATCTGGTTGTATTTGACAAGATAATCCCATAGAGACTGTTGTGTACCTGTCAAATGAGTTAATTTTTCTTCTGAATGAAGCCATATCTTCTTTTTTTTTTTTTTTTGACTTTTCGTGTTTCTTAAAGCTGAAGTAAGCAGACAATTGCTTTGTCTATTTAAAACTGAATCATGCAATTATAATTTGAGCTTTCTACTACCCTGTGCTTAAAACAGGAAAACAAGATCCATCAGATTATTTACATCAGCAGTTTTGCCTTATTCCCATGGGTCTGACATTATCAAATAGCTTATGTTGTGAGTGGGGAAGTGATCAAGAGAGGAGCCGCACCACCATTTGTTAAACTTTCCAACCCATTTTTATTTGTTCAGCCCAGAAAATTTCATTGCTAATCAGAAACCCCTAGTTACTCTTCTATTACATCCTTATATTAAAACCAAGGTAACCACTTGTTTGGACAGCTCTGCATTTTCATACTCATCATTAACCCATTCTTCCAACCTTTTTTGTTCAAACATTAAATATTTTCATCTCTGCCATTCTTGAAGCCTGTGCTATGTTCCAGTTCTACTTTCTTAGCTACTAGCAATATCCAGCATAATAACCCTCACTCAGTTAATATCTCAGTAAATACATTTCAGGACTGAGAGACATTTCTGGTAAGAAAACATTGTCTTATCAGACTCGGGAGATCTCTCTCAAATCCCTCCAGTTTTCTGAAGTGCCAAAAAATGCTGCAAGGTTATTTGCTTCCCCTGTGCACATTTCCAAAATACTTGTCCTTGCCCAGAAATGTGTTGTTTACTGTTGTTTAGTAATACCTGTACAGGTGTTTCCAGGCAAAGAGTCTACAGTTACTGGACTTAACAGTGCACCAAGGGATTTGACAATTTTGACTCCATGTAGTCATGTCTCTTTCTATCATAAGCTAATGGGATGAATCCTAACTGCATTCACTATGTCCTCTTTTTAATTCTTTTAGGTCCTCGTATACTCTCATTACAGGTTTCTTTCAGACAGGATAGTCACCCCTTAGTTCTAGCCAAACAATTTACCAGTAATGACCTATTTTCTAGGCTCACTCAATTCAGTTTTTCTTATTTCTTAAATTTAGCAGCCTATTAAGTAATTTCCTCATATTCATCTCCCATGATTGTACATCATCAGATTTCAGCATTTGCATCCCATACTTAAGTGCTGTCAACTCTCTCAATCATCTATGGTCTGCAGGAGCATTGCAAGTATATGTGTGTGTGTGTGTGGGGGGAGGGGGGCAAGCGCAACAAAGGCAAGATCTTATCTTCTGTGCAGACTAGCCATGGTAGCCTGGGATGTAGTTTTTCTACACATGATCCGTCCACAGGCATCTTACATAATATCAGAGGAAAATTATATGGCAAACAAGTTGAGCAGGACAAGGCAGATCCTCACAAATGGAAAATTAACCAGAGAATCTTCCAGGTTTTGATCCAGCTGTGGGGAATACCTCAGGTATTTCTAACTCCACTCACAGCAATGAGTTGACAAATTCCTGCTCAAGGACTCCATGCTAGAAGGCCTGGAAAGCTGATGCTTTTCTTTCCCATGGACAGGAGTGTTACTGTATGCTTTTCCATAATTTCCAGTAATATCGAGGGAAATTTTGAAGGACTCTGAAAAGATCAGTGTAGTAACTCCATTCTGCCTTAGGTAACAGTGGTTCTCTCTTCTTCTAGAAGTGGCCAGAGGCAGTTACCACAAGTTTCCTCATAGGTGAACCAACTCACACAGGACAAGTGGTGTTTGCAGTTTTTTGGGGGTCAGGATTTATCAGCTAACTTCACAACAAATATAAAATAAAAAATATATAAAATCCAAGATATAAATGACCAGCAAGACCAGGATCTTCCACAATGAATATTTAATCTAACCTTTAGCACCTCGGCTTTAGCCTTCCAAGGAGAATACATACAGAAAAAATGCAGCACATATGTATGCAATAATTTAAATCAATAAATCAATTATTCAAACAGTTTCAACAATTATCCAATTAAAATATTTCAAATGCAAAGTTCATATAAAAACTTTCCATTTACATTCTATATTAATCCCCCTAGGGGCTGAAGTGCTATATTTCAATATAAAAAGAATTCCCTTATACAGAAGTTTTTTCTTTACATTAATATTATACTGTATACTCGGAATATGTTCCAAAATTGTACCTAATAAACCTTGTGGGTTGCTACTATGATGTGTTTTAAAATGCATTGCAAGTGGACTTTCTATTTTCTGATTTCTAATATCCCTGACATGTTCCTGCATCCTAGTTTTAAATGCTGTTTTACTTTCACCCACATAAAACATTTCACATGGGCATTTTAATGCATACACAATACTTTCTCTATTGCATGAAAACTTTGCATTAGGTTGAAAATGTATTCCATTAATATACTGAAATGTCCTACATATATACTGACATGTTATACATTTACCACATGGATATGTTCCCAAAAAATCAGGATTATAACTCAAACCTATACTAGGTCTTATAAATCTAGCATGAACTAGCATGTCCTTTATGTTTTTACCCCTTCTGAATGAAAAATTTAGATTATTATCAAGTATATCTACCAAATCCCAGTATTTAAACAAGGAAGTCCAGTAGAACTTGATATTTTGTTTAACAACTTCTGCCAACAAATCATAAGTCATAACTGCATATAATTAAATTATCTAATTTTTCTTTTGATCTATCCTGATATTTGTTATTATAACCACTATTAGACTTGCAAATGATGCCTTTACTAACCTTATCTAAGGATAATAGCACTTCATATGCACTATAACCCCTTTTAATAAACAATTGTGATGTTTTCTGTAATTCACTGTTTACTTCATCAGTATTATTACACAACCTCCTTACCCTAGTCAGTTCTCCATAGGGAAGAGATTTCAAAAGCTGTGGAGGGTGACAGCTGGTAGCATCCAAAAAATGCAGGCCGTCCTATGCAGTTATGACTTATGATTTGTTGGCAGAAGAAGTTAAACAATCTATCAAGTTCTACTGGACTTCCTTGTTTAAATACTGGGATTTGGTAGATATACTTGATAAGAATCTAAATTTTTCATTCAGAAGGGGTGAAAACATAAAGGACATGCTAGTTCATGCTAGATTTATCAGACCTAGTATAGGTTTGAGTTATAATCCTGATTTTTGGGAACATATCCATGTGGTAAATATATAACATTTCAGTATATTAATGGAATACATTTTCAACCTAATGCAAAGTTTTCATGCAATAGAAAAAGTATTGTGTATGCATTAAAATGCCCATGTGAAATGTTTTATGCAGGTGAAAGTAAAAGAGCATTTAAAACTAGGATGCAGGAACATGTCAGGGACATTAGAAATGAGAAAATAGAAAGGTCACTTGCAATGCATTTTAAAACACATCATAGTAGCAACCCACAAGGTTTATTAGGTACAATTTTGGAACGTATTCGTAGTATACAGTATAATATTAATGTAAAGAAAAAACTTCTATATAAGGAAACTCTTTTTATATTGAAATATAGCACTTCAGCCCCTAGGGGCATTACTGTAGAATGTAACTGGAAAGTTTTTATATGAACTTTGCATTTGAAATATTTTAATTGGGTAATTGTTGAATTGTTTGATTGATTAATTGATTTAAATTATTGTATAAATATTTGCTGCATTTTATCAGCTAACTACCTGGATGATGGAATCTTCATACTTTTTAAGACACCTGTTTTCTGAGGTGGTGTAGCAGGTATTAAAGGAGGTAAGAAAAATTGCTACTAGGAAGTCTTTGTAGTTAGTGCCAAGACAGAAACCAACACCCTTTCAGAGACAGTGTTTCTTTGATTCTAGATTTGTGTGAATTTCTATTCTCTGGCCTGTCTTACTCCTCCATCAAGGTACATTCATCACACATTTCAGGATGTCTGGTCATGGATCCCCCTCTTTCAGTGCAATGTCATGTAAAAATGTTTTTGAAAGTGATGTTATATGCAAAACCTTCTAGAAAACAGGTGGCTCTTCCTTGGGATCCTAATTTTGGCTGTAAAATATCATTCTTATTTCATTTGAACCAGCTCTTCAGACAGACTTGAGGTTCTTAACATGGACAACAGTGTTACTGATTGATGTCCTTCCATATCACTGTTTCAGTATTCATAACAGAAGGAATCTCCTGCCAAGTATAGCCCAACATCTGGTCAGTTTACCAAAGCCTTTAGAATCTACAGATGCTATACGTCACACACATGCTCCCTGTGCAAAGCATAGGCATAAAGGTGATGTATGGAAGTACACAGTTCAAAACTACTTCCATGCCAGTCGGAACACCTTTCTTCTGTGATGGTTATGGAGCTTTTTTTTTTTTTTGATAAGTGCCTCATTGGGGTTTCTTCTTATCCTTTTTTAAATTAATTTTGTTTTTTTTTTTTATGTCATCCAGACAGGGAAAACGTTAGCGTGGGAGGTCATTTCCCCATAAAGACCATCATGACAAGTGCCTGTTTTGTTTGTGTGCTTCCCATGATCATACGCAGTGTTCTGTTTGTCAAGGTTTTGTCTCCAAGACCCTCCATAGTAGGCTGTCCTCTATATCTGTTTACCTAGAAAACCATTGCCTTAAGCTATTGGCTCAGGTGCTATAGTGGAGTCTTCCTGTCCTGAAGGTCAGGCGTCTGCCAAGAAACTTAGGCTTGATACGGCTGCTGTCCAGCCTTCCTGGATGTCTTTTCTCGAGATTGGTGGACACCTGGAGGATCAACTGGTGGTTGCTTTGGATTCTTCTGCCAAGACCCCGTTGGAGGCCAGCATGACTCTTACTCCTTGCGCATCCTCAGAGGCTTTACAAACATCTGCTCTAGACATTGAGGGGGAACCTCAGATGATTATATATGAAGGACCAAGGGGGATTCTACAGACTTTAGTGAGGGAGGAGATCCGTGCTACCCTTGTTGAGTGTTGTCAAGGGTCCATCCCTGTTAGGATGTTTTGTGCGGATGTCCCACGGAAAAAGAAAAAGAAAACTAAGCATCTGTCCCCTACAGTTAATAATCCCCAATGTAAATGGCAGGATTTTACTCAGGGGTTGGTTAATGCTCTAATGGCTTTAAAACCTCCTCAAGGAGCATCTGTGATGAAGCCTCCTTGGTCTTCCACTACTCTTAAGACCCCTAGGGAACAAGATTCCTCTGATGAGAATCAGGACTCTTGAGTCCTTAGCTTACTCTTCCAAACTGCCTTTCCCCGTGGATTATGATTTTGAGGAAGAGGAATATTAGCCCTGATTCTCCTTTGGAGGAATTCTCTTTTGGGGACACTGTTATCCGTATGATGGAATTCTTCACGTGGGACTGCTATCAAGTTTCTGACATCCAGAAAAAGGTATTATGAACTCCTTCAAATGGAGTGCCTCAAGCCTTTTGCTGTCCCCCTGTTTTGGTAGCCCTCCTGGATACTTTCTCAACAGCTTCTTTGGCATCTGATTCTCAGCCCCCGGCTCCCAAGAAAGCTGACAGAGTTTACAAAATTGCCTGATGAATGCAAATTCTTTTAAAAATGTCCTTCTGCTGATCCTTCAGTAGTGTATGTCTCTTCGGACAACCCCTCCCAAGCTTTTGCCCTTTACCAAGTTGCTTCCCTCAGACAAGGATAATAGGGCCTTGGAGAGGCTTGGCAAGAAGGTTTATACTGCAACCACCTTATTTTTTAGGGCCATTGATTACCAGACTCATGACCAGGCATGTTTTGGCCATCATTTCATCATTTCTCAGGTTTCTTAAGTAATGTCTGACTCTGAGGGGAAGGCTTCTGCCCTTTACTTGTTGGGTTCTACCTCTCAGGTTGCCCACCATTCTATTAAGTGCAGCTATAGTGCTGCAGATGCTTCCTCCAGGGATGCTGCTTTTAGTTCCGTCATTAGACATTACTTATGACTTCATTTTTAGGCATTGTCTGATGACCTTAAGGCCAAATTGTTGGCTGCAACTTTGGATAATAAAAATCCTTTTTGGTGCTGCTGCTGAACTTTTTAAGTCTCTCCAGGATAAGTGCAAGGCTTTCCAGGAGATGAAACTTATTTTTGTTTCTCCTCTTCCAAAGTTTCAAAGGAATTACCCTTCTAAACCAGTTTTTGTTCGTGGGCAGTCTCATCCTCCACCCAAGGGTAAAACGGGTTGTAGGCATATGCCTCCTGCTAAGTCTTCTCAAACACCTACTTCCCAGAAACATGCCGTTCAGGGGAAGTTGGGTTCTATTTGACAGTTTGTTTCCCCTCTCCCTTAGCCAAGTCCCTTTATCCCTTCTTCTTTCCCTGTCCCTTCCAAACTGGGTAAGAATCAGAATAGAATCTTGGATTCTATTGGTCATCCATCAGGGGTATTTCCTGGTTTGAATTTTTTTCTTCCCTTTTTGGGCATCTCTTAACCTCCTTTTTTTCCCAGAGGTGCTTCATTCTCTTTTAGTCTAGGGCACCATTCAAGCTGTACCCCCAGCCCAGGTGGGGATGGGTTTTTACTCCAGAATGTTTCTGGTTCTCAGGAAGGAGGGCACTTGAAGACCAATTTTGGACCACTCCCACCTCAACAACTTTCTCAAGATTCCATTCTTTTGTATGTTGTCCCTTCAAACCTCATTTCCCCTTCTTCCCCAGGCTTTTCTAGTCTCACTTGATCTCAGAGTTGCCTACCTTTATATTCACATCCATCCCCTTTTCAGGAAATGTTTGTTTTTTTCCTTGCATTTTCAGTTATCTGCTTTGTCCTTTGGCCTCTCTACTTCCTCAAGGGTCTTCACCAAATGCCTCGCTCCTGTCATTTAGGGGTTCAGATCTTTCCATATCTGAATGACCTGTTCATTCAAGCTTCCTCCTCCTAGGCTTTGCTTCAAGATCTCCAGTTCACTATAAAATCAGTTCTGACCTGTTTACAGGATCATGTTTTCCTTGGTTGCAGGATCCAGACCATCCCCATGCTGACATCCCTGCCCAGTTCCAAGGCCCTGTCTCTTATTGCCTTTTTCCAGTGACTTCTTACTCTGGAGTCAGTCTTGGCCAGGGAGTTTCTCAGGGCCCTTGGTTCTACGGCTTCCACCGTACCTATGCTTCCTCTGGCCTGTCTGCATATGAGAAAGCTACAGTTGTACTTCAAGTCAGCTTAACTTTAACATTGCCACCCTGTGGACCTCCCAGTTCCCTTCTTTCATTGTCTCAAGATAGAGCTTCAGTGGTGGATTCATTAGGTCTCTCTCAAACCAGGGCTGCCTTTCCAGGCTCCTGCACCAACCAAGTGATTCTTCAGGCTGTCTACATTCCATCAGAGCACAATCTAGGGGCATACTCTTTAAGCAGGTCCAGCACACAAGCTCATAAATGGATGCTTCATAGAGATGTGCTCTGGACAACTGGTGGGGTACTCCTCAGATAGATTTTTTTTGCCTCCCCTCTGAACAGAAAACTTCCTCTATTCTGCTCTACAGTTCAAATCATCTGGCATTGACAGTGGAAGCCCATTTTGTTTCCCTGGAAGGGGATATTTCTGTACACCTTTCCTCCCCTTCTCCTGCATTCAAGTGTTTTGCACAAGTTCAGGCAGGACTCTCCCAAAATCTTGTAAAGACTCTGTTTTGACCTCGACAGCATTGGTTCTCCCTTCTTTCTCACCTAGCCAGGGGCAATCACTGCAAGTTACCTCAAGACAACAAGTCAAATTTTAGTTAAAAAAGAAATGTTTTAAACTATAGCAAACTACTTGCTACAGTTCAGAGAGCTCTACAGTGCTCAGGTTTGATTGCATATGCAATACCCAAGACACAGAAAATAATAAAGAATTCAGAGATGTCTCAGTCAGTGAAGAAGGGGGGGTCATTAATTAACATTCCTGTATTGTTTATACTCTGCAGGGAGTACTATTGTGCTCAGGTTTTAATTAAAAAGAAAAAAAAAACAAAACAAAAAAAAAACAGAAGTGCTTAAAACTACAATACCAGCTTTTAAAAGCCGGTAAGCATTAAAGAGTGATGACTTAACACTTTTTACTCCCGGTAGTTTCCCCACTCTGCCTTGCCCTATCTATTCTTCTAAAGGCTAATTCTAGCTGGGCCTTGACTTTGTGTTTTTTTTTTAATTGGTTGGAGCAACTTGATCCCCTGTGCATAGTTTTACAGTGCACTATAAACCTGATACCTTCTCAAGGTCTAGGACAGATTTTTCTAGGACCATTGTCCAGGGGCTTCTGGACCCCCATCCTTCCTCCTACCATAAGCTGTAGAAGTTTACCCATGATATCACAAGAAGACTGAAACATGCATTACCACAGCTTGTGGGATTTGGCTTTAATGGCCTGAATTTGTCCATTAATTGACTTAAAACGAAATAAGTCATGGGCATTTAGAATTGCCATATAGCTGAAACACCTAGTGTCCATAAAGGGGTCATTTGCATTTATCCCTTAATCCTCTTTCACAAGAGGTTTTAAGGAATCACACAGTGAAAACTCAAGCTTAACTAGGTTTTTCTTGTTTTTTTTCCATATAAATTGGCTGCTTGTCCTATTTACTCTTTTATTTAGTTGTTAGATGGGATATTTTGCAGTCACCTTAATGGTTAGGGGCAACAGCTTAGTAC
Organism: Protopterus annectens; assembly: GCF_019279795.1. Classification (NCBI taxonomy): domain Eukaryota; kingdom Metazoa; phylum Chordata; order Ceratodontiformes; family Protopteridae; genus Protopterus; species Protopterus annectens. The sequence goes on along the minus strand of NC_056731.1, from coordinate 800,035,632 downwards.
AGCAACCCTGTGTTTTTAAAGATTGGTCAAACAGTCCACTTGTGCTGATGTTGTCATAAGAAGACTGAAACATGCATGTCCATAGCTAGTTGGGCTTGGCTTTATTTGCCTGAATATGTCCATTAATTGACTTAAAACAAAATAAGTAATTGGCATTCAAAATCGCCATATAGCTGAATCACCTGGTGTCCTTAAAGGGGTCATTTGCATTTATAGGTTCACAGGGTCATATAATGATACTAGGTTATTGGCCCAGAGGCCCTTATAAGCCTAGCCAATAATTTCACCTATGTTCCAACAAAGTCCGCAGCTGTTTCCCCTGTGCAGCAGGTATACAGGTGGGATCCCAGGGGTGTATTTTCTGTTTCCCATCCAGTCATCAAGGTTCCTGTTAAAGAGGGTTAGTGAAGTACTTTGCTTGACAAAGAGAGGGAGTCTATTACACAGATGGGGGAGTCTTTATGACACAAATCTATCCTGCCAACAAGTTCTATTAATGTCACAGAAGAGGTTGAGGCCTTGCATGCTGGTTGCACTTGTGGGGTTTGACATAGAGATATGCAGCAGCTCCATCAAGGCTGGGTCCAAAATGGCCAGACACAGGTTACGTCTGAGCAGTCTGTAAGAGACTGAGTAGAGGGACAGGGTTTTAGCCCATTTGTATATGATAGGTGTTTGAGACCCTGGATTTTCCTAATCAGGAATCTCTGGTCTCTCCAGCTGCCGCATGTGCTTGGCAAGGCACATGCCGAAGGGGGATTGTACTCAATAATGGGTATGATAAGGAGGAGAACAAGAGGTTTTAAGGAATCATACAGTGAAAAACTCTAGCTTATCTAGGTTTTTTCTTGTTTTTTTCCAATTGGATTGGCTGTGTGTCCTATTTACTCTTTTATATGGTAAACAACTCTGCCAATAGTCATCTTTGCTTGAAATATATATATTTCTGAATTGCTCTTCCATATTGTTTACCCTTATTATCTGATGTTGTCTCTTCCATCTGTTCCTCAATGGGTGGGTTATTGGATTCATCTCAGATATGACTTCAGTCACACGCAGACTTTGGATCCAGTGCTCAGGCTCCTCCTCTTACCCATAACCATAAGCTCATTTGCCACTCGATTGCTACACACGTGGTCTCCTTTGCTCAGGTTCGATTGGTTGACATAAGTGCCAATTACATTTTGATTTTCACTATTTTTTTTCTCTGAGGTTTATCCACTGTTTGCTGTTTCTATTTCTTGCATCTCCCCTTACCCTTGTATAAGAAAAAGAAATGGGCTATGTTCTTTATACCCTCTCTTGCTTCACCTGTTTGGCACCTTGTTGTTGTTGATACTGTCATTTAAAGTTTAGGTGTTTTTCATGCTATAATATTTAGAGTGCTCTTTCTAAGTGATATTTATAGTTCTTGTAGTTGCTGTTATGGTTGTGCAGTGTTTTCTGGAAATTTCTTATGTGATTAGTTCTGTTAGTATCATAATTAGTATTGTTCTAGTTGGTTGGACTTTCAAAAGTGTATAATAAACCTCCTAGCTTCAAAACTTGTGAGGATTGCGGTCACAAAATCCCAAACTCAGGTCTGCCCACCTGGACAAACTACATTCAGTTTGTGTTGCTTTTGAGCATAGAGCTGTTGTTGATAGGAGACATAAACTTGATATTAATGGGCCCCTCCTTGCCTCTGTGGAAGAAGTTCCCCCTGCTCACTTTTGTACTTTCCCTGCTGCTTCTCCATTGGCTAAGAAACCTGCAGAACAATCCAGAGCTGAAAAGAGCCATGATAAAGAGAAATCCAAAAAAAACAAATATGCAATCTCCGGATCACTGCCTTTCTTTATCTTTGACCCTAAAGATTTTGATACCTTCAGATCCAACTTTTGCATTGGAATCTATTAGAATTGCATCTGGTACACCTTCTCTACCAGAGTCAATCTCTCCCAGGCTGAGATCCCCATTCTTCAAGAGAGGCCACTCCATTGGATGTCTAAACCTTCTTCCACTGCTTCTTCACTCCACTCAGTTCAGTCTTCCAAGAGTCTGTCAGAGGCTGACATGGATAGGATCCTGACGATGTTTCTCAGGTCGCAATTCAGCCAGCTCTGACCCCAGTTGTTGCTGGAGGCATGATTTTATCGGCTCATCAAATTATTTGTCCTTCCCTGATTCGTTTTTCAGAATTGGGGCTGCCAGATTTGGGCATTCTCTGGGCTATGTCTACGTCAGATCTGAAGACCTAGTCTTTGTCAACCCCTGTGGCATCTCTGATCCAGTTTATAGTGAATGACTCAGATTCTGATGGATCTCTGTGTCAAGGTGCCAGCTTTAGACCAAAGGTCCTGCTCAATTCCAAGTCTCTCAGAGCCATCTCTTTTCCTCAGGGTGTTGGTCCCATGACTCTTATAGGAAGGGTTTCTGGCCTTATCTTGAGCTCCACCCTTGAGGCTTTTGAGAGCGTGTTGTCTCATTTTAGGGAAAAGATGTTAAGGACTCCTAGTCAGTCAGTTTCCAAGTCCTCCCCAGAGCATCCCACTGGGGGGGGGGGGGGGGGTTCGGAAGCATATATGCAAAAGGAAGCACAATAACAACCCACCGAAGTACCTAACTGAAGTAACTGACTTCAGCAGGGGGTCACTCAGATCTTCTCCTTGAGGATGTCTCGTTTGGTGAAATACTAGAACTACTCAGACAGAAAGAGAATGGTCTACAGAAACTGCCTGAAGAGAATTCCACTTTGTCCTCCTAACAGGCTAATGCATTGAATGTTTTTTTGGAAGTGAGTCACTGCATTAGTGACCTTCACTGTTCAGGCACTGAATTATCTTGCACATGTTCATAGGTTCATAGGTAGGTATTAGGCTTTTGGCCCTAGGGCCTATACAGGCCTAGTCAAAAAGGTACCCTGGCTTTTGCCACCCAAGAAAATTATTTTCCTGTGCCCTGTCAAGCAGAACCACAGAAGTGATCCCCGGGGTGAATTTCTTATTACCCATCCAATCATCAAGATTTTTCTTGAAGAGTGTTAATGAGGAGCTCTGTTTGACATATATAGGTAGTCTGTTTCAGAGTATGGGAAGTCTCTGGGATAGGAATCTATTCCTCCAGCATGTTCTGTTTAATGTGGTGACAAGGTTTAGGTCCCTAGAGCGCGTAGCTTGGAGGGATTGGGATTTCTTTAAGTGGAGCATGTCCAACAGCTCTGGGTTTGACATAGCTTTGTATGTTAGGCAGAGATCGCCTCTGAGTAGGCGATATGCGACAGAGTAAAGCTGAAGTTTTTTTGAGTCGGTCTGCATAGGGTATCTGTTTGAGGCCAGTAATCCTCTTTGTGAGGTATTTCTGTGGCCTTTCCAGTGGTTGTAGATGTCTTATGAGGTACATACCAAAAGGAGCGTTGTACTCTATAGTGGGTCTAATGAGTGATGAGTAGTGGGGAATGATGACCTTTTTTTTCTGGATGAGAAACATTTTGTGATGAGGTGTGCCACGTAGGAGGATTTCTTGACCACTGTGACAATGTGATTATCAAAGGAGAGACTACTGTCCACCTGTGTCCCAAGGTCTCTTATCACACTTTCGGTGTTAAGTAGACCACCGCCTATGTGGTAGTTCATGGGTACAGAGTTTTTACCAAAGGAGATAACAATGCACTTTTTGGCATTGAGCTTGAGACCATGGCTTTGACACCAGGCACCTGTCTCAGTGAGGCCATTTTGTAGGATGTCCACATCGTTAGGTGTTTTGATTATGGCTCCTAGTTTGCAGTCATCTGAAAATTTAGTTAGCCAAAGACCTTCTATGTTAGCCTGTACTGCAGAGAAGTACATACCAAACAGGAGAGGACCCAGGACTGAACCCTGTGGTACTCCACTTGTCACTGGTCTGAAGTCTGATTTGGAGTCTGCTACTTTCACAGTGTGGGATCTGTCAGTAAGCCGTTTGGCAACCCATCTTGTGACATAGGTATTTATACCTAGTTTAGTGAGTTTATCTATAATTCCAGAGTGGGGGATGGTGTTGAATACCTTCGCGAGATCTAGATAGGCTGTGTGAACCACCTTACCCTCATCTATGGCTTTGGTGACTGCTTCAACAAAGTCTGTCAGGTTTAGGAGACATGATCTGCCTTTTATAAACCTGAACTGTGTGGGGTCCAGAGTTTGGAGATCTCCAATGTCTTTATTTATGAGTTCCATGATGATACGTTCCATGGCCTTGCAGACCAGGCTTGTCAGGCTAATGGGGCGGTAGTTCCCGGAGTCTTTTGTGGCCCTTCCTTTGTGGAGTGGGATAACCGTCGCAGTGCGCCATTCAGTGGGCACAAAGCCTGAGGTGAGGCTATGATTGAACATGGTACTTGGGTGCCAGTTCATTCTGTAGTTCGTGTAGAAGGCAGCCTGGGATGTTGTCATGTCCCATGGATGCTGTGTTCTTGGCTTTGGAGAGTGAGGTTTTTACCTGTGCAGCCATGATTACAGGGACTTTGCATTCTTCCGGTATAAAGGTGGGCCCCTTAGGAGGGGGGGTAAAGTTAGCACTGAACCTTCTGGTATAAAGATGGGCCCTTTAGGGGGCGAGAGGGGGGGTAAAGTTACCACTGAACCTATCTGCCAGGATGTTGGCAATATCAGTTGGTTCTGTATATTTAGTATGTGATAGAAAAGAAACCAACAAGTAAATCCAAAAAACGGAGTCCACTGGCAAGTATATAATGGTAAAAACAGTCCTTTATTAGAATAAAAACCGATAATCGTTTTTATTCTAATAAAGGACTGTTTTTACCATTCTGCGTCTGTATATTTAGTGTCATTGTGCTGTAACTCAGAGCAGATCTGAGTGTTGCCATTGAGATCCTTGACATAGCTACAGAATGCTTTGTGGTTGTCTTTAGAATCACTGGCGATTTTGTTTTTATAACTAGCTTTGGAGGATTTTATGAGGGATCTCAGCTTTTACTGAGGCTGACCAGGGAGTTCCTCCAATTGTGGGATTTTTACTCTTTTTTGCAACCGTTTCTTTCTTCTGTTGTAGAGTTTGTTTATGGCAAAAGACCACCAGATTGGCTTCCTTTTTTTGGAGGATAGCATCTTGGTTCTGTTAGGGATAGAACGATCCATGCACTCGTGTAAGTGCTTATAAAGTGCATTTTTGTGGGATTCAACAGTTGTACCTCCATTGTCCATCTGCATGGGTGTCGTGAAGTTTGTCACTTCTGTCTTAAGAAGTGTGAAGTTGGCTTTGGAGAAATGTTGTTGGTTGTTTTCCTAATGGGGGGTAGGAGCGGGATGTGGATGTCTAGGGTGATTAGCTTGTGGTCGGATCTGACCAACGAGGAGCTGACCTCTGGTGTGGAACACCGGTCGCCCATGTTGGTGATGACCAGGTCTAGGATATTGCTGCCCCTGGTGGGGGTGTGGATAAGTTGATCCAAGGTGTTGGAATTGATGAATTCCAGAAAACGTTGAGCAAAAGAGTTGGTACACGAGTAGTTTTCCCAGTTAATGGTGGGGTAGTAGTTGAAATCGCCCATTATTAGGTTGTACCTTAATATTTTCCAGTGTATCAAGAAAAGAGGAGTGGGAATCATGGGGCATGGTGGGGGGTCTGTAGCACTTCCAGGGGGATTTGACCAAAGAGTTCTCTAAATCACTCTCAGAGCCCCTTTCTGCTGAGGAGAGGAAGTCTGTTGACTTGCAGTTGGCCACCCTTCAATCACTGTCTAATTTCTCCTTATCCCTAATGCAGCAGAAAGTGCTTCTAGGGCTGTGGGCACTGGCATAACTGTTAGGAGACATGCCTGCATGCACCTTTGTGATATTGTGGTGCATTTTAAGATATCCTTCATCAATATTCCCTATGATGGATCGACATTCTTCAGTCCTGAAGCTAAAGAAATGCTCTCCAGGAGTGAAGAAGATGGTAAAGCCATGTTTGCTGTATGGATCCAATTTTGTATCCCCCCCCTCCCGAAATCATTCTCTAGAAACCAGAAGGGAGGAGAGTTGCTGTGATTCTGCAAATCACAAGGGTTTGCTGATGACAGAACCCCCCCCACCCCCGAGAATGGGGGACCTTAAAGTTGGACGTCACACTGGTGGCAGAAGTGGCCCACAAAACCAAGGCTTTCAGGGTCCTTTCTCCGCCTTACCAGCACTGTTGAACATTTGCCAAACTGCCACATTCTGGAGTCAATCGAGGGCCACTTTCCCTGCAGTCCGTGGCCTGGTTGCCCATCACTTGAGATATTTGGGTGCAGGGGATTATAACCAGAGGCTACTCCCTCCCCTTTCTCTTCTTTTCACTTCACAGTGCTTAAAGAAATTTCTAAATCTTCCACACTCCCAAAGGGAAGCAACAACAGCATTAGAAATTAAAAAGCTGCTAAAAAATCAAGTTATCCAAGAGGTCCCGCCAGACCAGCAAAAATCCAGAGCTTACTCAAGATACTTTTTAGTGCCTGAGGAGGAGTGAAGTTTAAGAGAAGGCAGGACTTGAACAATTTATGTAATGTTGCTTTGATTATATGGTATAGACCAATATATGTGATGTACAATGTTTGTAAATTTGAACTTGTTAATTTGGTGTGATTACTTTTATATAAATGTGAGTTTGCCTACGTCACAAGTAATAATTCAATAAATGTGTTTAAAAAAAAAAGAATGGCAACCTCAGGCCAATTTTGGACATAAGTAATTTGAACAAGTCTATGAAGCAAATGAAATTCCAGAAGGTCAAAGCAGAGTCCATCCTTCCATTGCTAAGGAAGGATGATTGGATGTGCTCAATAGACCTTTAAGGCTCATACTACCATATAAAAATGTACAAACACTCCAAAAGGTTTCATAGCTTCTGGCTGGGAGACAGTCATTTCCAGATCAGAGCCCTGCCCTTTGGTCTCACCACAAACCTCCGGGTTTTCACAAAGTGCATGGCAGTGGTTACAGCTTATCTCAGGCTGCAGGGGTTCCGAGTGTTTCCATACCTGGATGACTGGCTCATAACCTCACCTACCAGGAATTTTCTTCTCCATGCCAGGGACTCCTTGCTCTACCCTTGCTCAACACTAGATATTACGGTGAATGCAACCATGTCCAAACTTCAGCGTGTCAAGACCCTAGAATTCATTGGAGCTCTTTTGGACACAAAATGGAAATTGCCAGACTTCCGAAAAGCAGGATTTCCACATTTCACAATCAGGCAGTTGCTGTCCTTTCCTGTTAAAAGCCACCTGCAAAACTGATCCTACACCTTCTCGGCTCAATGGCTTCTGCTGTCACCTTGATTTCTCTTTCCAGATAGCACATAAGGGTGCTTCAGTGGATCCTGTTGGCTCTTTGGTCAGTCAGAAGCCAGCCTATGAGTTTTCAGGTCTTTCTTACAAAGATATGCAGGACACATCTTCAGTGCTGGCTAGAGTCCCTGGTAGTCTCCCAAGGTTGTCCTTTTGTACTACCCTCTCCCAACCACAGTGACCACAGATGCTTCCAAGTTAGGGTGGGGGGCATCTCTTGGTAAAGATGTTCCAAGGCAAATGGTCCCCTGCAAAGGCCAGTGCTCACATCGAGATCTTGTTGATGAGGGCAATCCTTCTAATATTACAGGCCTTCCAGGATGCTCTCCCCAGAGGTGTGATTTCTGTCCAGACAGACAACATGTCAGTGGTCTGGGTACATCAACAAACAAGGAGGAACACATTCTTACTGCTTGTGTTGGGAAGCTGTGAGAGTGCGGCAATAGGTGATGTCTTATTACTGCTTTGTGATAGCAGCGCATATTCCAGGTAAGTCCACTGTTCTGTCGGACAGGTTGAACAGGTGTATCCTTTGCCCTCATGAGTGGTCCCTCAATCCAACAGCGACAGACCAGATTTTCAGGCAATGGAGCAATCCTTGCTGTGATCTTTTTGCTTCCCCCTAGAACATCAATTGCAGCAGGCACTTTGCCGTATCCCCTAGGAGGGTGAGTAACTGAGGCTTGCTCTGATCCACAGTTGACTCCACCCAGGCTCCTGTATTCCTCTCCTCTTACCGATCTCATCCCAATATTTCTTCAGAAAGCAGTGTTGAGAAAGGCCACCCAAGATCTTCTCTCTCGCTTGCCTGAGATGTCTTACCCAGAAATTCAAACACTCAAGTTGATCACATGGTTTCTGCAATTCCAGTGATTCCTAGTTTCCAGGCTTTCTCCCCAAGTTGTTCACAATTTGATCTCTTCAGAAAGATCTTCCACCAGGAAGATCTAAGATTTTCTGTCTGGGCTTTCAGCAAAAGCTTGGATCCTTTTTCAGCTTAGACTTTCTGCCATCTCTCTTTCATGGTGGGATCAGCTGATGCACTTTTAAAGTTCAACTAGTAACCATTGCCAGTTTTCACATTTGAAAGAACTACTCTTGCATCACTTCCCTTAGTTTGTCTGAAGCTTTTCTTATGGCTACCTTCTTCTCCGATTTCTGCTTAAGGATCCTGTCCCTGCTTTAGACCTTCATTAGACCCCCCCCCCCCCGAACCTGCAGCTAAGGTTGACTTAAATTTCTTGGCATGGAAAACTCTATTTTTGGAGGCCAAAACCTCTGATAGAGTTTGAGTTACACCCCCTGTCTAGTAAACCCACTTATTTTGGTTTTCCACAAGGTCAGAGTTACTCTAAGAACTGATCCTTTCTTTCTTCCAAATGTGGCTTCTGAATCATCACTCAATCAGTCTGTCACCCTTCTGGTTTTCTTCCCAAATTTCTCCAGTAAAGACAAATACATGTTACATTTGCTGGATGTACATTGCTAGCTTCATTTTTTACTTGCACTGTACTAAGAAGATTAGAAAGACCGATCAGTTATTTGTTTCCTTTTGTACAGTCAAACTGGGAAAGGGGTATCTAAAGTGACTCTCTCTGGTTATGTGATTTGTATTTCACATGTCTACAAAGAGAGGGGTTTATCCTTGCCCAAACATCCTAAGGCTTCCACAGCTAAATCGGTGGCTAAATCTGTAGCATTCTTCTCCAGAGTATGACTTGGTGACATTCATGCTACTGCTACTTGGTTCTATGTCCATACCTTAATTTCTCACTGTAAATTGGATCTACAATCAGATCACAAAGTAGTCTCCCTTAAAATAAATATAAAACTAGAACCCCCACCTAACCCGAAAACCTTCAAGAACTTTTCTAAGGAAACTCACCTCCTATTAGTGACAGCATAGCTAATTTCCTAGCTCCCCCAACCCAGAAAACACAGAAGCCTATGCTGAGGTATACACAGCCCTAAATTACCATATAAACAACTGCATAGAAATGGCAATAGCAGACCAAGATAAGCCTTGAACAAACCACAGAAACAAGCAACCCTGGTGGACCCCTGGTATGAATAGATTGTACAACAAAAGAAAGAAAAATCCTGTCTAGAAGTAAGAAAGATAAAATATGCACAACAGAGCAAAAGCTCCCTCAGTAGTCTAAACAAGCAAATCAGGGGACTAGTTAAGTATTCATCAGTGAATTTTGAGGCAAAAATAGCCTCCCAAGATAAGGATAACCATAAGGCATTTTTCAGTTATGTCCACAATTTTAAGGGCAGCACCCAACAATGTGTGGAGTTAGTTGTAGATGGCATCACCTATACCCAACCAGAAGATATAGCAAATCTGCTGGCTGATAAATTCAGCTCAAATTTCACTTCCCCATCACCTCCAGTTACTCCCCAAGAAGTACTCTCCCCCACTCCTCTACCAGTCATTACAAAAGAACAGGTCACCAATGTGTTCTCTAAAGCTAAAATCATGATGTCAGTGGGTTCTGACAATATCCCAGAATGCCTCTTAACTTGAAAAAAGACCTATCAGGACTACTGGGATCTCTGTTTAACCACTGCCTTCAAACTGGCTCTTTCCCTATGAAGTTGGGGAAAGCAACAGTCATTCCTCTGCATAAAGGGGGAACATCAACTGACCCAGGAAACTGCAGACCCATAAGTTTGACTAGGCTTATATGCAAGGCCAAGGAAAGAATAATCGTGGACTTGATAAATAACGACATAGGAAATCTCAAAACACTTGACCCAACCTACAGTAGCTTGGCTTTGTCAATGGTAGGTCATGCCTGCTCAGTCTGGTGGACTACACTAGGGCCATGGATGAGAGTAAAACAGTGCATACTGCTTATCTTGACCTGGATAAGGCATTTGACACAATTCCCCACTCTGATATTGTAGATAAACTCATAAGACTGGGTGTAAATCCCTACATCCCCAGATGGATGGACAAATGGCTCATGGACAGGACACATGGTTAGAGTGGGAGATCCAGATCCAGCAAGAAACCATTTAATAATGGTGTACCACAGGACACAGTGCTACCTCTCCTGTTTGGAATGTACTTTGCTAAAGTCAAGGCTAATGTAGAAGGCCTTTGGCTGATTAGGTTTGCTGATGGCTGCAAGTTTGGCTGATTAAGTTCACTGATGGCTACAAGTTGGAAGACGGTCATCGAATCCCCCTATGATGTAGAAGGGTCTGACTCAGACATATGATTGGTACCAGAGCCATGGCCTAAAACTAAATGTACAAAAATGCATAATCATACCCTTTGGGAAGTTAAGTACCCCTGCAAATTACAACATTAATAGCACACCCCCTAAGAGTGGACTCAGAGTTTAGAGAGCTAGGTATACAGGTAGATAGTAGCCAGAACATTGACCGCCATGTGCCCACAGTGGTGAGGAAGTCCTTCTATTTGGCACAGCTTGTAATTAAAGGCATGGCATCCGGGTCCAAAGAGGTTAAAGCCCCACTGTACTCAGCCCTCATCAGACCAATAATCAAGTACAGTTCACCATTTGGCATGTACTTGACCAGACACTTGCAGCAGCTGGAACGGCTTCAGAGGTTTCTTTCAAAAAAATACAGGGTGTAAACAACATGTCTTATGTGGAGTGACTAAAAGTCCTTTCCCTTTACTCTGTCTCCTAATGACTGTTAAGGGGTGAATAAGCCTAACCTACAAGGCACTGTCATGTCCAGTCCTACTGGAACTGTTATACATTCGCAAGTCAAACTACACAAGGGCCACACGATCTAAGGATTTAAACCAGGTCTGTGACAAACAAAGCATGCTTGAGAGAAAGATATGTGTCTCAGAGATTACCCCTACTCTGGAACTGGCTTTCCTATTCATGTAAAGCAGAGCCCATCCCTGAACCTCTTTAAACAAAATTTGGATCAATGGATGGTGAATTGGAAATTCACTCCTGGGATGGTGCCCATGTCTCTTATGGATAGTGGGCAGTCTATAAAATACTCAAAGGCCTAGGCACAAACCTAAGCCATCCTGTTGCCCTCAGGGGTTGAAAATCGCATACAATTGGGATAATAATGGCTAGGCTTGTAAGAACTCTTGAGCTGTTAATCTAGTAATCTCTTATGAACCTAAGAATAATCAAGGTCAAGAGCCTCCTTTTGTTCAGCTGTACTCCAGAATATCCTTCCATGACACCTTCCAAGTATGGTAATAGTTGACGACTGTCCCATCCATTGATGAAATAGATGGGAGACACAATATTAGATGCAAAAATTACAATGTACTTACCATAATGATAGATCTGTGTTGCCTGGTTCCATCCTTCCTAAATTCCAGCCCCCCCCCTTCCTTGAATGTTTCCTTGTCTTGATCATGTACCAAGTCCTGTGCTTTGCAGCCGTTTTCATCCTATGTGGTATTTGGTCTTATAGGTCTGGGGGTAATTTCATTTACACTGGTATTGGAACAAACTCAATCTGAGGTAATTTTCATCTTGTGGGGGGATATGGGTAAGGGGAGGAGCCTGAGCACTGAATCCAAAGTCTGAGAGTGGCCAAAATCAGATCCGAGATGGATTCAATAACCCATCCATTGAGGAAGGATGAAAACAGACAACACAGATCTATCATTATAGTAAGTACATAACTTTCTTTTCATCCACCATTACCCTCATTTTCATAATGTTGCTAATTTGCATGTCATTATACTTTCATTTGCATATATATAGAGCACACTATTTCTTGGTCACTGTGATCTTGCTAAGTATGTGTCTGAATCTCCCCAAACTCACACACCTGACATCTTGCGACTGTTCTTGCAAAGTCGGCTGCCATGACCAGAAAAATTGTTTCTGAATCCCATGGTGTGATTGTATATATTTTGTAGAATATGAAACTTTTCTTTGATTTCCTTCTGAAAATAGACTTTGCCAAGAAATGGCTAACAAAATGTAATGAATGCTTAAACAAATTAACCAGTGAGGAGACAGAACACAGAAGGATAAGGAAAGACAAACTAACCTTATATGTTGATGTTTTGTGACAGCAGCCTTTGCTGACAGTATCGTGTAGAAAGGCTTCCCCATCATCACACTTTGGGATAGAACAAACTATACAATAATAATTAGTACCTAAAGTCATACAGATACATTAACACGTTTTTTTTTTTTTTATTTCTCCAAGTCTTTTGGGTTTCTAATACCATGACGGGAATGGACACCATTCATAAGTCAAAGTATGATTAAAGTTCATGAAATTATTATTATTTCAATCTTTGATGTTAGCCAGAAGTACTCTTTGCAGCACCTGCAATGTGCCCAGTAATGATGACTTTTGCAGTTCATATGGAGTTACATGTATCGGTAACATAGCTAGTTACATGTATCGGTAACATAGCTAAGTAAAATTATAAGTTCTTTTTTACAAGACTCATTGCTCTTACTACTATTGGGACTGTCTGGGTATCCTTCTTCCACATTGCTCTTGTTTCTGCCAGCAGTGATCCCATGTGATATATACTTCATCATTTTCTATAATGTTTTGTGGCTCTCGTTTCCAGAGTCTGTAACACTTTGTGAAGGTGAAGATGTGATCAGAAATTTTTCACTTGGTCCCACTGTCGTCACTTGTGTAATTTTTAAAATATTCAGCATTTGGTGGCTGCTACATTACAATGAACATATATCAGTTTCTCTCTCTGATAACTTCTTTTCACCATTATGGAATTTTAATCACACACTTTTTTAATTTATGAGTTGTAAAATATACAGTGTTTAACTAAGACTTTTGTGGTTATATCAGTTAGAGAAACCAAATTTAAACCTAAGATATCCATGTCAATTCAAATCCGAGTCATTTTAGCTGAATGCCACAACATATTTTGCTTATTTCATTATGCATTTCCTATTGTAGTTCTGAACTGTGTATTTAGGGTCCTTAACTGGACTAGAAGATGTCCTTGTATATCACTGTTGCAATATTCAAAACAGAAGGGATCTCCTGCCCAGGGCAGTCCGACACTTGACTAGTAAACAAAAGCCTAATGATCTTGTATGCACTGTTTGTCACATTTAAACGTAGGATATAAAAGGGAAATACAGATGCAACTACCCAGAACTACTTTGCTGTAAGTTCAAACGCTACTTTTGCTAGTTGGTCTGAATGCCTTGTTGCTGTACTGAATACTTAACCACCAGATAAGTGCCCCGTTGGGGTTGTTTTTTTTTTTTTTTTTTTTTTTTTTTTAAGTTTTCTTGGTTTTGTATTTTATTTTGCTACCTAAAGTTCATGTCATGCAAGAAGGGAAATGTCAGTGTGGGAGGCATATTCCCAATAACGATAATTACAAACATTATATTTTTTGTTTGGGTGCTTCCCATGACCATACCTCTTTTAGTATCTAATAAAAACAGAAAAGAATACAGTAAAAACCTGAAAAGAAAAGCAAAGGAAGTACAGGGACTTCACTGGCCCCAAGCTGAGGTTAAAAAACGAACACAAAGTGTTCAATGAACACGTAAAGACTTTTATTAAATAAAGCAAAATATTTGGTCAGAGCTTTCGTTTAAACTGTATGTTAAACTTCATCAGACCCAGGTCTGATCAATGACTGCCAGAAAGGCCCAGATTTCAGCACAGCTGCCAGGTGTAAGAAATGTTTAAAGCCTGATGCCTTCTTCAGAATAAGCAAGATGGTAGTGGTGGAGGTAGATCAGTGCATTTAATGGCAAGGTGATCCTCTGCTTGGCATCAGGTTGGGACAGGACAGTAGGGAGAAGGTAAAAGAGCAAAAAGCCAGTTATTGATCAAATTATCCTCCATCAAAGTTTGCCGTTGTGGTGCCCCCTACATTATATGCCTCCAGAAAGGTATCATTTGGTTAGCAGAGGGTTAAACTTTCACATTCTATTGTTTGATGACCAAGAACAGTATAAAATATGTTCTACTGGCTGTTCTGGTGTGTATATCTTAGGGTTTGAGTTTCACATTTGCTCTGCTGGAGCAGAAAGCCAACTGCTCTGTGTATGTAGAATGGATATTGGCTTACTGTAATCCTTGACTCCATGTAGTAATGAAGCCATTTCAGGTATAGTAATAGAGATGACTAGAGATGAGAAGAAACAGCTATGTACAAGATCAGTCTTCCAGTCATTAGTGTGTGCATGTAAGCTGCGAGAGGGAAACAAATATTCTGTACTATCCAGGAATAATAGACTTTTATCAGAATAGGTGGTTTGTCAATATTAGCATGGAATGGAACTGGCCTTATAAATATAGACCAAAAAAAAAAGGCAGAGGGTATTGAATTATACTGAGAAGGTCAGGGTGCACATGGCAATGATATGCTCTCCCGAATGTAAATTCCTAGCTATATTCTCAGTGTCTCCCTCTCCTTTTGCTCCCTTCTTTCCTAACTCCGTATACTTCCATTAGCCTACTTGGTACATTTCCGTTCTTTTTTATTTTACAGTTATCCAACCAATTGAAAAGCGATTTCACTCCTCCTCCTTGACAAACAACTACCTGGAATCTAATCAAGCCTCCTAAGTGACCAACAGTGATACACAAGTCTGCCTACTGCTCAACGTACGTTCCTAGCAAACTTAAGCTTCTTTACTATACTGTATATTTACAGCAGCTAATCAGGTTTGTGGCATGCACATTAACTCGGTGGTCCCTTTTCTAGACTCCCCTCCCCCACCTTCACCTTCTACATCTACCTATTATCTTCAAACCCATTCTCTACTTGCACTTACTTCTCCCTGCTGCTTAACAAGTCTGTACTAGGTGCACTGAACTAACATACACTGGGCCCTTTCTTCAAGTCATTACTCCCTCTCCAAAGGCAGTTCTAACTCTGTTTCAGTGTATCTGCATTTTAACTACTGTAACACTCACTCCAGTTAGATCAAATTATCCACCCAACTGATTGTCTTTCTTGTTAAATGATGTGCCCGCTGTGTTCACCCTCGCTATGCTCGGGCTCACTCACTCCCCTACCCTACCCCCATTCGCACCCACCCCATAGTTACATTTATTCTCTCCCTAACTCCTTCCCTTCTTGAATTTCATCCAATCACACTCATCTTCAAATCTATTTCAAATTAAATAATACCTCCTCTAACACCCTCACAAACTCCCATTAATTAGCCAACTGATCAGCTATTCACCTCACTCTATCAGTAACCTAGAACTATCCTACAAGCACATTCTACCTGTCATTACAAATGCATTTAAATACCTTCACATACAAACTTCTTCCTCCTCCTACTATGTCTCTCACCTCTATGACAGTACTCCTCTCTCACTCTCTCTTTCTATCTCTTTATCTTTCTGGCTCATACTAAACTTATCATCACTCCAAACAACTTATCTACCTCACTAACCTACATTTATAACATCTACACCAAACCAATATTTTACCAGCTACTCTAAGGTATCCTCTATCCTGTTTGCAATCGACATACTTTTACATATCAAAGTAAAAATCCCTCCCCTACATGACAGCACCCACAACCACTCTCCTTTAAATGATCAACTCAAAACAAAAAGGAAGCAGTTACCCACCCACTATTTACCCAAATAAATATTCTAACTTTTCCAGTGTGGATGCATACACCCCAACCCAGGTCCCATCTCTTCCCCTCTTAACCCCCTAATTCATATAAATCACAACCCTTAACCTTCAAAGTGTCAGAAACAAAATTCCTGAATTCCACGCCTGGATATCTCACAACAAACCAGATAAAAAAGCTGCTACTGAAACCTGGTTAAAACACTACATAAAAGACTGAATTCCTCCCCCAAGGTTATGCTTATTTAAGATCAGACAGGCTCCTTAAAAAGGTGGAGGCGTCGCACTACTCTGTCCAAATACCTTTACTGTAGTCCCCTATACCAACTCTATTCCACAATTTTCAACAGCCAAAATTATGTTAGTATTCAAAAAAATGAATAACTGCAAGAATCTCTGAAGTATAGCTGTATACATCCCCCAGTCAATACCATTCCTCTAATAGAAGAAATCCTTGTCTGGGTATCAAACAATATAAAAAAAATGAAACAATTATTCTCGGTGGCATAGACATTAACTGGCTAGATTTCTCTTACCACCATCCCTCATCTAACATTAACTTGTATAACTTTACTCCACTTAATTACCAATATAACTAGACCCAGCCAAAACAATGACAGTGGTTCCATTTTGGACTGGATTTTGGTCTCTGACCCAGATAAAATCCCTTCCACTGGCACACTTCCCCATAGTATCAATGACCTTCCCCACCTACGTACTACATAAAACCACTCCAACACTAAGTAAACAGCAGTATAAACAAATAAGAAATGTATCCAATTTTTTTAACCCAAACACCCTTAACGAAACTTTGCAAAACATCAAATGGGATGCACTAAAAGTCGTTCACCTCGATGAGGCTGTTGAGTTCTTTAATTCAACATTTTTCAAGGCCCTAAATAATGTAGCACCACTCCGACAAAAAAAGAGTAAAAACTAACCATGCCATTTGGCTCACTAGACCCACTAAGTAAATCATGACTGCTAGGGACAAATCATGGAAACTATGGCAAAAGCATAAATATTGTTCTGATCTCTTACAATTCAAGCAACTCCGTAATCAAGTAAAGTATCTAGTTATTAAAGACAAAAAAAAAAATTCCTAAGTCTGCAAAATTACAATGAGCAAAACCGAAATAAAATTCTGGAACTCCATTGCTTCCTTGCTAAATCTAGGCTCAAAGAATAACCCTAGCCAAAATCCAGGTAAAACATCCACTAAAATATCCACTCTCTTCAGCTCATACTTCAACACCATATCTAATCTCACCGCTACCTTTCCTCAAACTAACTTAAATACTAACTCTGCACATCCAAATCAATCTACACAAAACACCACTACTCCCACTACACCTAGCTTTTCTCTTTCCGCTATACCAACCATTACTATAAGAAAACTGCTCCTGAAGCTCAAACCTGGCACTAATGCCCCTGACAAATTACCCCCACCATATACCTTCAAATGTTAGCTAACACCAATGCCTACCCTATCAGCATACTTTTTAACAGATCTATCCAAGAGTCCTGTGTACCTAGCATTTGGAAAAAAGCATATATTCTCCCCTTCACAAAGATGGCAACAGCACAGACATTTCCAACTTTGTCCTGTTGCTATCCTTTCACTTATTTCTAAGCTCTTGGAAAAATGCATTCACGTTCAATGTCTTAACCATCTGCTTCATAATCAACCCCCCCACACATGCTTGGAACGGGTTCAGGCCAGGCCACAGTACTACAACTGCTCTTATGTCCTTCGTGAGTACAGTTAACCAAGCTAGAGATGCAGGAAACATTGTTTCCTCACTCTTTCTTGACCTTTCTAAGGCCTTTGATACTGTCTTCCACCCTCTACTCCTTACAAAACTCTCCAATCTAGACATCTCACCCCCACCCTAAGCCGGTTCTCACACGGTCTCAAAATAGGGAACAATCAACCAAATGGCAGCATTCTTTCTCTCCATTCTTTAATACACCCACAGGCGTTCCCCAAGGCTCCATACCAGGGTCCCTTCTTTTCATTATCTTTGTCAACAGCTTTCACACCACTCTTAGTCAAGGTACTGCACTCCAATATGCAGATGACTCAACAGTCGTCTGCACTGCCAATTCCACATCTGAACTTCAGCAAATTACCCAGAGCACCCTTATGTCTACCAAAACTTGGATGACTAACAACCATCTTGCCCTTAACCCCAATAAAACTAAACTGTTGCTCTTTACCCCTAAGACAACTACTTCCCTAAACAAGAATGAATTCATTATTCACTCTCAAAATAAAACTATCATTTGGTTGGTGTCTCTTACAAAGCTACTAGGTGTTATCATAGCTGAAAGCCTGACATTCTACCTGCACATACACAGTAGTATCAAAAAACGCATAAAAAATGGGTATCCTCTATAGACACAAACACTTCCTTAATCACCCCACCAAACAAACCCTTATCTCGACTTTTTTACTACCCTCTCTCTTTTGTGGTTCCCCTCTCCTTACTGATATCCAGACCTCTTTGAAATCGAAGCTCATGATGTGCTACAATAAAATTTCCATGTTCACAACCAGTGCAAAATACTCATCCCACCATTGTTCCTCTTTACATGCACTAAACTACCTCAAACTCCCACATAATCTTACATACTTAAAATTAACCAGAGCACACAAAATTATCTTCAAGCCATCAGACTGCCCTGCCCTTACTTCTTTACTTATTACCACCCAAGTAGACTTCTCAGATCTGAGAACTAACTGCTCCTGAAGGTAGAAAAAACAAACCTTTCAGATACCAGATGCTCTACGGCTTTACTATTTCCAAACAATGGAACAACCTCCCATCTCCAATTAAGACTACTAGTAATGCATTTTTTTTTTCAAAAAGTCCCTGAAGCAACACCTCTCCTCTCTATAGCACTGCACATGTTCCAATACCCCACCTTTCAAAACCTGACTCCTTAGTTAACCACTTTTTTCACCTTAATTAACTACTCCTCAGTCAGTTCAAACTCTTCTACTAGTATGATTAGTCATAAAAATATCTTCTAAAGTCCTCTATTTTGAAACACCTACTTGATAACACTATTGGGTACTATGTGCTGTACATGCACGCCTATGTTTAAGTTCATGACTTCATAAGTGTTAATAATCCATACTTGTTATCTTAGTTATATTTAACTTTGACATCTGACCTGTGAACACTACTGTATAGCTTATGTTGTACTCAGATATTGTATTCTGATTATGTACTGTTTAATGGCTAACTTTCATCTATGTTCATTCAGCTGTTACTAGTCTTGTGCATTCAACTGTGACTCTTCTATTGCATGTGATTGTTAATGTGGAGCTTTTCTCCAAGTGCTTCCACTGAAAATAGGCTCATTATAGCCCAGTGAACCTTCCCGGTAAACAAATGCAAATAAATAAATTATTTATGGGTGGGGACTGGATCCTGATTTGCAATAGTGATACTGTATCAGGGGAACATAGAAGGGAAAACATAGCAAAAGAGGGTCAATTTCTGTAGAAGTATGTGAGAGTATTAGGTATGGAAATGTGAATTCAGTAGCAGAAATATAGAGAGAATGTGCATATTATTTCCCAAAGTCCAATAACTGGAGTAAACCGAACAGAAATTATATTTTGTGTGAGCAACTTTGTTTTATTGAGAGTTTTGAGACCCATCCAATAACTATGTTAGATTGTGCACAAATGCAAACTAAGATAGTGATGCAGGGTAATGATATAAAAATATGATATTGACGGTTTCCTACTTTCATGTTAAAAAGATAAGAATTTAAGGAGTATGTAGTGCTTTTGATTCAAGAGTTATTAGAGAAAATGAGTTATTTCAGAAGTTATAGCTAGTGAGTGGGGTAAAATGAAAATTAGTATTAAAAACATATTAGAAATAAGAATGAAAGTGATATAAGAAAATGTAATGTAAATTATTTAAAGGGATTGACAAAGATTAAAATACTTCAGAAGAATGGAAATGTTGTGCAACAAGAACAGGATCATCAACAGCATGCTAAAGGGAAAATAAAGGCATATTTGGATAATATTCATGAATTTAGAAAGGTTGCTGCTAAGCAACTGTTTTTTATAGCAACTCCAGAGTGCAAAAATTTATAGCACAATGACTTAAGCAAGACAAAGTAGAAAGAGTTTCAGCCAACCTTTTGAGAAAGCCTATAACAAGAAAAATAAATTGAGATCTTATAGGGATATTAGCGATAATTTTGAGAACATTTGTCTAAAGCAGAGGAATTGTGAATGGGGAGCCAAGAAAAAGTATGATTTGAAATATTTATGCTAAGATTAGAGAAACATGAGGCTCTACAATGAGTAGTTAAGACAGGAAGTTGTAAAATAAAAAATAGTGATGTATAATCAAACAACAGGAGAATCACCAGGAAGAGATGGTATTCCTATAGACATGTGAAAGTTAGGAGAGAAGAAAGAGATAAAGATGTTGAAGGATTTGTTTAACAATATTTTAAAAGAGAAAGGAGTACCAGCATATTGGAAGAAAAATGCAGTGTGTATTACAAAAAAAGAGGGTAAAGATGCTTCAGACCCAGCTTTGTATAGGTCTGTTTCAGTTTTAAACCACAATTATAAAGCATTTATCACTGTGCTATCTAGGGGAATGGCAGATATGTTACCAAAATGTATAGATATGTATTACTGTGGTTTGTGGAGGGGAGGCAAACATTTGACAACATAATAGAACAGCAGTGACCCAGATGGAAGTGGAGTATAAAAAAGAACCACTATTGTTGGTGAATCTTGATGCAGAGAAGTTATTTGATGGAGTAAGCTGGGATTTTATGAGTAGGGCCATGATAGCATTTGAGTTCCTTGATAGAGTAATGCAGTAAGTAAGGATAAATAAGGCTATATGAAGTATTGGGACAAAGAATTATGGTGGGAGGATTCCTCTCTGACAGGCTGTGTTTGAACAAGAAAACCAGACAGGGATTTTTCTTTCTCTATTGTTATTTAATTTATTTACTTTATATTTAGAACCATTAGCAAAGAAACTAAGAAATTCACAAAGTAAAGGATACCATTGGTGTGGTAATCAAGAAAAGATAGCTTTATTTGCGATGGTATTTTCTTATTCTTGATAAATCTAGACAGTGATGTTTCATTGTTGTAGGACAGTTTGAGTCTGTTTCAAGTCCTTTCAGAATATAAAATAAAATGAAGATAAAACAAAGCTTACAGTGGTAAACTACATGCTGGTCATGAATTGGTTCAACAATACCAATAGCTATGGGAACTTGATAAGCTGAATTATTTAAGTGTGCAGATTAAAAGAGATTCTGCTATGTCAGCTAAGAATATATGGGGAGAGACTAAGCAGAAGCGAATACAAAAAAATGAGAAACTGGAACTCTTGATTGTGGATAGTAAGATGCAAGCAGTCAAAATTTTTTTAGTCTGTTTAGTTTTATATACAGGTCAGCCATGCTTTTACCAACCAGAGGAGAAGCTGTAGATGGCAATAAGAAGTTGAAGGATTTTATTTTTGAGGGGAAGAGGGCACGAGGGCAGAGTTAAATGCGACCAGCTGATTCTCCTATAGAACAAGGTGTTTAGAGGCACCTGATTTGAAGGTGTACATTAAAGTTGTGTAGTTAAGGCTCATGTACACAAATCAAGCAGAAGGTTGCAAAGCAAAGTCGAAAAGGATAATGATATTGGGAGGGGGTAGAAATAATGAGAAAAAAGGATTTTGGATGCAAGTCCTTAAAGACAGTAGTAACAATTGTACAACATATTATATTCATAAGGTGGTAGACAGTGTTCTAATAATTAAACCAGTGCAGGAACAGAGAAAATTATTTATAGGTTCATAGGCAAGTGCTAGGCTAGCTGCCATTGTGGGCCATTTTAAGCCTAGCTAGTTCCTCTTTTTGTGCTCAAAATAACCTATCACCTTCGGTTATAGATTGGCCTTACATATTCCATGGTTGATAATTTATATTAGCCCTAATGAGAATAATTGAGATCATACTGTAGATAATTTTAGGGGATCCATGCATGAGATAAAGCATTTAGGAACTGTTTTTATCCATTAGTAGTACAGAGAAGTCTTGGGGTAAATTTTCTGTTTCCCATCCATAAATCTAAGTTGCGGTTGAGTATGGACAGGGCGGAACTTCATTTTATGTGGATGAGGAGTCTTTTCCAGACGAGTGTTATTCTGTACATGATATATCTGTCCCTCCAAACCATTCTGTTGATGTTGCAGAACAGATTTAGAGCTTTAGGCCACATATTTCTGATGCAATTTGACTTGGTGATGTTGAGTAAATCCATCAGTAATGGGTCAGAGGATGCTTTGTATGCCAGAAACAGGCCGCCTCTTAGAAGTGTACTGGATACTGAGTATAGTGACAGGGCTCTGAGTTGGTGCATGTAGGACATGTTGTTTAGGCCTTATATCCTTTTAGTAAGGTATCTCTGAGTGTTCCAGTTGTTTCATGTGGACAGATGCATGCCAAAGTGGACTTTATATTCAATGACTGCCTGATGAGGGATGAGTATAGGGGAACAATGACATCCCTAGATCTAGACACATTCCCATTGTTTAGAAGCTGTGCAGTATAAAAGGACTATTTACCAATAGGGATGTCTGAGAGTAGGGGAATAGAAAATAGCCAAAAGGTTCTGAAATTTACTGGAGAAGTCAACAATGGATCCAACATATTAGGAGTATAAAACTTGGAAAGGAAAGATAGAAGATTGGGATGTACTAAGCCAAATTTGGATTTCTGGTTAGAGAGTGCTTCCCTATCCAGGACTGATAATACAATATTGGCAGAGAGAAAGAGATAGGGGAGTGTCATTTGAAAGACTGTCTGGTAGAGTTTTTAGTTGAGTGTAGAACAGAAGATGCTGTAAAATAGGATGTTTAGTAGAGCTTATTAAATAATGTATTAAAGCTATAAAAAATCTGTCTGAGGAGGTTATAAAAGATTGGGGAAAGAGAGTCAAAAGACAATTTAAAAGAAACAGTGGAAAAAAAGTCAAGGAAGGTATAGTTGTTTTGCACTGAAGTATTTGCCGAGGTATTTTTATGCCCATTGCGAAGGCTGCCAGCCTAGCCAGATAGAATTTGGTACATAATTCTGTCATTTGTAAATATGAATGGAAACAACAAGCTTGTTTTCTTAAATAAAAGAATATGCTGTGAAATGTTGAACTTAAAACAATGTAGCAACATTGCCCTCTGCTGTAACGAAAGCTAAGTCAAGCATTTCTTGTCTGTCCTTTGAAGTTAAAATTATTTCATGTCTGTCCCTTTGAAGTTAAAATTTGGAGTCGATGAGTCTGGAGTGAAGCATCCTGCCTATTGATTTAACTTTCTTGGGTGGCGTAAGCTATGGAACCTTGCTGGCTAGGCTTACGTAGGCCCTTGGGCCGATAGCCTAGTACCTACCTATAAACCTATGAACTTAAGGAATAATTACTAGAGTTTACATGTGGAATGTCTTTTATGGCTGTAGTTTCCTGCAGGTGCAAGATAACAAGAATGCAGTTTCTGTTAGCCTGGGAACCCCAGGAAAGTGTGAAAAAATGATGTAATGGGAACAAGGACTGCAATTTCAATTTAAACAGAGAAAATCAGAAAGCATTAAGCATTTTTGTCTTGACCATCCAACTTCACCAGCACTACCTTATGCTCTATATGTGTAAGTTATTTTAGAACTGTATTTTCTATTAGAAATCGCTAGAAACTAGAATGATTAGACTGTGTTTTTCTGTGATGTCAGAACTGTACTACTGAATTATTTTAAGTATTTCTCTGTGATCTCTGAACTCTTGACTAGCACTGTGTAGTAAGAAGTATTGTCTTGTGTTTTTATTATTTATTATTAAATATTTTAAAACCTTTCAACTGTGGCTGTTTTGTGTAGAGATAATTAAAGCTCTAGAGTATATTGCATATTTATAGTGATTACTGTACCAAGTCACTCTAATAAGCCTTGACTGTTTAGTTATACTACCAATTGGATAATAATATTGCACAGTAATAATTGGACACCCTTTTAAGGGCCTTTGAGTAGCTGATAAATATTAGTGGGTGGTGGCAAGTGGTACTACCGTATAGTCTGGGAAAAAGGGGCACAGCTGGAGAACCTGTGCCAGCCTTCCCCAGGAGTGTCTGTGTTGTTGTGTAAACTCTTATCTCAAAGTGTGTGTCAGCTGCTTGGGCAGGAACATGAAGCAGTGGTCATACAGAGAAGGGGCTGGAGGTTTTAGCTTGCCCACTAGGATGAGATCTGGACTCTATAGCTGTGCCAGTGGGGAGTCTTATTGGGGACCTGGAGAGCAAGGGAGCGGCCAGCCCCAGACTGACTGTGATCTCTGTGTGCTCATGGGGGAAATTGCACTTTACTGTGTTTATTTGTTATCCTTTCCTCCTATATGAGACACCCCTCAATGGTGTTAGTGGTGAGGATTGAGGCTCCTTGAGTTCTGGGCCAGGGCACAAGCATCACATATTAATTGGTGGCAGTGGTTGGGATATCCACATCACATATTAATTGTTTGGCAAAGGTGGAATATCCACATCACATGTTAATTGGTTGGCAATCACTAATTGGCTTGTAGTGGTGTGGGTAGAGTGAATCCCTGTAGCTTGTGTACAGTGAGCTTTGAAGGTGTTTTGTACTGTAAAACAGCCATGCAGTGAATACTCAGCATTCAGATCACAATTGTTTTATTTCTTTTGTTAGCTTAGTTAGTCAGGGTGAGCAGGCAGCATGTCAGCAGAGGAGTATGGAAAGCTGACAAGGAAACAGCTGGCGGAGATGTGCCAGGCTAGGGGACTGGTGCATGGAAACTTAAGGCAGACCTGATTGCAGCCTTGGATACAGCTGCATCAGAAAACAGCAACTAGGAGGACAGTCAGACTGGCAGTGGAGATATAATACCCACGGAGAATGGACAGCTCAACCTTTTTGCAGAGGACTTAAAAATCCATCTGGAGCTAAAGAGACTACAGTAGTTGGCCAGGTGTTTGGAGATAGAAGCCAAGGAAAAGGAGAGGCAGAGGAAACATGAGAGATAAATACTGACTCTTTGCTAGAGTCATGGAGGTAATGGGGAAGGGAGTAACTGGACCCCAGAAGCACAACAGGTCAGTAAATTTCTTCCGCAGTTTAAAGAGGGGGATAATTTTGATAGTTTCATTCATATGTTTGAGAGGGTATGCAAAAGTATAGTGTTCACCAAAAGCTCTGGGTACAGTTCCTGACCCCCTTACTCCATGGTAAATCTGTAACTGTATTGTGTAAAATGTCTGATGTTGCATGTTTTGATTATACTGCTGTAAAAATTGTCTATTAGAGTTTTTTAAGCTAACACCGAAACGTATAGGAAAAGGTTTCGTCAGCATAGATGCAAGGCAGATGAAAGTGTGTGTGAATATGTTGCTGAACTGAGCACTTATTTCCATAGGTGGGTGAGTGGATGTCAGGTCACCACTTTTGAAGGGCTGGCAGACTATTTTGGTGAGGGAAGAAGCCCTTAGCACTTTGCCTGAGGACATGAGGATCTGGTTAGATGATAGACAATGTGCTACTTCAGATGAGTTGGGGAAGAATGGAGACCTATACCCGGCAAGCAGGGCAGCCCTGCACAGGAAGAGGACCCCCAGTACTGCTCATGGGTCTAAAGGAACCCATGGTGGGCAGTACAGACTGTCCCAACAGAATCTGCCAGTAGCAGGGGAAGTCACTAGTCCAGGTACATGTCCAGGAGCTAGGGTTAAATGTTTTGAATGCAGCCATTGGGGCCATGTGGCATACAGGTGTCCACGGAGGCAAGGTGGAGAACAAAGGGAGAGGGAGCCAGTAAGTGTGAAAGACAAAATACCAATAGTAGGTTGTCTTGAGACAACGGGGGTACTAAACTACTATCCTGCAGATGTCCTAATAGGGAAGGATTTGGATGAGGCAGTACCATGTATTTATGCAGTTACACACAGTCAGGCTAGGAGACAAGCATTTGGGTCTGGTAGCCTGGGAGAGACCTAGATAGACTGCATACTTGCAGCCAGGACTGGTGAGGTGTTTACTTCAGGGAGGGAGCTACCCTGTAGCATTGAGACTGAATGTGAGCCACAGCTGCTTGTGGGTACTGATGGTCCCTTGGACAGAGTGACTGCAAAGGTAAAGAAGAGTAGCAGTACCCAGGCTGACAGTGGGGCACCACTGTCAGAGGATGCCAGACTTCCTGTGGAAGGGGAGCTGGGAAGGGTTACACGGAGAGAGTTGAGACAGGCTCAGATCTCAGACCCTACATTGCAAGGCCTGAAGCAGGTAGTTAGGGAGGCACCTGATTCTCAAGGAAAGGGGGAATCTGTAAACTGGGGCAAAGGGTTACTATACAGAGAGTGGACCCCTGAGGCCGGGCTAGAAGGTGAGAGAGTACAGCAGTTGGTAGTGCCAAGAGCCTACTGTCTGGCGCTTCTAGCCATAGCCCATGATATTCGCTTTGCAGGTCATATGGGCATAAAACGTACAAAGAGGTGTATTATGCAGAACTTCTATTGGCCTGGAATTTCCAGAGATGTAACAGGGTACTGCAGGACCTATGAACAGTGCCAAAAGGTTGGCAAGGCAGGAGACAAGGTGAGAGCTCCTTTGATGCCTCTGCCTGTGATTGAGGAGCCATTTCAGAGGGTAGCTATGGATATTGTGGGTCCTCTGAGTACCCCAAGTTCTACTGGGAAAAAGTATATCTTAGTGGTAGTGAATTATGCTACGCGATACCCTGAGGCAATGGCTTTGTCCTCCATTGAACCAGAGAAGGTGGCAAATGCTTTGTTAGAGATTTTCAGCAGGGTAGGTTTCCCAAAAGAAATACTGACTGACAGTGGTGCCATTTTCATGTCAGACCTGCAGGCTTGTTTGTGGAAGTCCTGTGGGGTGAAGCACATGAAGACCACCCCCTACCATCCACAGACTAATGGTCTTGTTGAGAGGTTAAACTCTACAATCAAGGCCATGCTACGGGCATTTGCAGATCAGTTTAAGAGGGAATGGGACAAATATTTGCCCTATCTGTTGTTTGCTTACAGAGAAGTTCACCAGGAATCCACAGGTTTTTCCCCCTTTGAGTTACTGTATGGGCATAGGGTGAGGGGACCTCTAGATTTAATTTGAGATGAGTGGGAAGGTGAGTGTGAGTCTCACAAGGAGTTTGTTGTGGCATACATCCTAAACCTCAGGACAAGGCTCAGGGAACTCATGGGCTTGACCCAGGAGAACCTGGCAGAAGCCCAACAGCAGAAAAAGTTGTGGTATGACAGGAATGCTCGAGCTAGAGAGTATGCTGTGGGACAGCAGGTAATGGTTCTCATTCCTGTCAGACACAACAAGCTGCAAGCAGCTTGGGAGGGACCATACAAGATGGTAAGAAAAGTAAGTGATGTTAACTACATGGTGGAACTGCTAGGAAGAAGGCAGGGGCACAAATTGTTCCATGTTAACATGATGAAAACTTACCATGATAGGAAGGCCCTTATGCTGAGCATTTGCAGTGGATTGCAGGAGGAGTCTGAGGGAGATATGGGGACTGATCTCCTCAGTGAGGCTCGAGCTGACACCTCAGTGGAAGGTATAGCAATATCCCAGCAGCTATCTCCTAACCAGGTTCGAGAAATCTGAGCAGTGTTGCTGACATTCGGGGACATGTTCACTGAGAAACCAGGTTGCACCCACCTGGGGCAGCACCAGGTGGACACAGGACCCCAAAGGCCTATTGAGCAGGCCTCGTATAGAGTGCCTGAGAGAGGCAAACAGACTCTGAGGGAGGAGGTACAGGAGATGTTGGAACTAGGGGTGATTTAAGAGTCCAACAGTCCCTGGGCCTCCCCAGTGGTGCTGGTGCCAAAGAAGGGATGGCAGCACCAGGTTCTGTGTGGACTACAGGAAATTAAATAGTCACACAGAATCAGATGCTTACCCCATACCTAGGACAGATGAGGCCCTAGAGCAGCTGGGTGGGGCTAAGTATCTTACAACCATTGATCTTTCCAAGGGTTACTGGCAGGTGCCCTTGACTCCCAGTGCTAGAGAGAAGTCAGTCTTTGTGACTCCTTTTGGCTTGTATGAGTTCACAAAGATGCCCTTTGGGATGACGAATGCCCCAGCGACTTTCCAGAGGCTGGTAGATCATATCCTAGCAGGAGGGTTTGCCCTTGCATACCTAGATGATATTGCCATCTACAACCATTCCTGGCCAGAGCACCTTCAGCATGTCAGGGAGGTGCTGGGCAGACTACAGAGGGCAGGGTTGACCATTAAGCCACGCAACTGTCAGGCGGGTATGGCAGAGGTCTCCTACCTAGAACATAGAGTGGGGAGTGGTAAGACAAGGCCAGAACCTGCCAAAGTGGAAGCCATTCAGGCATGGCCTGCACCTGTTACTAAAAAGCAGGTGAGGGCATTTTTAGGGACAGCAGGGTACTACATAAAGTTTGTCCCCTGTTATAGTACCATAGCTGCTCCCCTCACAGACCTGACAAGGAAATACAGACCAGATAACGTAGTGTAGACCCCAGCATGTGAGCAGGCATTCCAGAAGCTTAAAGAAGCTTTGGGAGGACCCCCTGTGTTAGCCAGTCCAGATTACAGCAAAGAATTTGTTGTGCAGGTGGATGCTTCGAACCATGGGGTGGGGGCTGTACTTAGCCAGATTTCTTCAGAGGGAGAAGAGCACCCAGTGGTTTATCTCAGTCATAGACTCCAACACAGGGAAGAATGCTATGCAGCTGTAGAACAGGAATGTCTGTCTTTTGTGTGGGCACTGCAGAAACTTCAGCCTTATCTGTATGGAAGGAAATTCACTGTTATGATAGATCACAACCACCTAACATGGTTAAACAGAGCTAGCCAAGTTGCTAAGATGGAGCCTGGGGTTGCAAGCATATGATATGTCAGTGCAGCACCGCAGTGGGAGTAGCAATGCCAATGCAGATGGGCTCTCAAGACAGGGGAATGGGGTAAGGTACACTCAGGTAGACCTAACCCTCTCAAGCAGTGTTTCTCAAGGGTCACTTGAAAAACTATCTTGAGTTCTCCAAGGGTGGGGGGATGTGAAGGCTGACAGCCTAGCCAGATAGAATTTGGTACATAATTATGTCATTTGTAAATATGAATGGAAACTACACGCTTGTTTTCTTAAATGAATGAATATGCTGTGAAATGCTGAACTTAAAACAATGTAGCAACATTGCCCTCTGCTGTAAAGAAAGCTAAGTTAAGCATTTCTTGTCTGTCCTTTGAAGTTAACATTATTTCATGTCTGTCCCTTTGAAGTTAAAATTTGGAGCCGATGATTCTGGAGTGAAGCATCCTGCCTATTATTTTAATATAAGGAATAATTACTAGCGTTTACATGTGGAATGTCTTTTATGGCTGTAGTTTCCTGCAGGTGCAAGATAACAAGAATGCAGTTTTTGTTAGCCTGGGAACCCCAGAAACGTGTGGAAAAAATGATGTAATGGGAACAAGGACTGCAATTTCAATTTTAACAGAGAAAATCAGAAAACATTAAGCATTTTTGTCTTGACCATCCAACTTCTTCAGCACTGCCTTATGCTGTATTTGTACAAGTTATTTTAGAACTGTATTTTCTCTTAGAAATAGCTAGAAACTAGAAAGATTAGATTAAGTGGTTTTCTGTGATGTCAGAACTGTACTACTGAATTATTTTAAGTATTTCTCTGTGGTCTCTAAACTCTTGACTAGTACTGTGTAGTAAGAAGTATTGTCTTGTGTTTTTATGATTTATTATTAAATATTTTAAAACCTTTCAACTGCGGCTGTTTTATGTAGAGATAATTTAAGCTCTAGAGTATATTGCATATTTATAGTAATTACTGTACCAAGTCACTCTAGTAAGCCTTGACTGTTTAGTTATACTACCAATTGGATAATAATACTGCACAGTAATAATTAGACACCCTTTTAAGGGCCTTTGAGTAGCTGATAAATATTAGTGGGTGGTGGCAAGTGGTACTACCGTATAGTCTGAGAAAAAGGGGCACAGCTGGAGAACCTGTGCCAGCCTTCTCCAGGAGTTTCTGTGTTGTTGTATAAACTCTTATCTCAAAGTGTGTGTCAGCTGCTTGGGCAGGGACACAAAGCACTGGTTGTACAGAGAGGGTGCTGGAGGTTTTAGCTTGCCCACTAGGATGAGATCTGTACCCTATAGCTGTGCCAGTGGGGAGTCTTATTCGGGACCTGGAGAGCAAGGGAGCAACCAGCCCCGGACTGACTGTGATCTCTGTTTGCTCATGGGGGAAATTACACTTTATTGTGTGTATCTGTTATCCTTTCCTCCTATATGAGACGCCCCTCTCTGGTGTTAGTGGTGGGGATTGAGGCTCCTTGATTGCTGGGCCAGGGCATGGGCGTCACACCCATAATAATTTTCAGAGGATTTTTTTCTAAGGTAGATATCAAATGCTGAACATGTGATGAGAAGAATGGTAAATAGGAACGTGTTTTATGAATGAAACAAGTTAGCAGATTTAAAAAATTCCTTACAGAGTACTTTGACATAAATGTTGGAGGGACAAATGGTATTAACTTTTGAAATTATTCTTTTCAGCTGGGGTATAGGATCTGGATTGCCTAGACATTGTAAGTCCTTACTAAGTTTAATGCTATTGGCTGCCAAAAAAGCAATTACTAGAAAATTCAGATCAAAATCTGTACCAAACATAATGGAAGCTTTGAATATTAAAAAGGTACTACAAGAACTGGAGGTGGGATCTTCAGAAAAGGGAAGGAACTTATTTCATACAAATTGATGGAGTTTGTGGGAAAGTACGTGCTGAATAACATTCAGTAAGTGGACAGAGGTTTAAAGGAAGGCAATAACTGAGCAATTTATGTAGCATTGAATAAAATGAAAATTGTTAAAGAAGCATTCCCTTCTGTTACTGTATGGAACTCATTTTGCAGGCTAAAATGTTTTGATTTAATAAAGATATTAACAAAAGAAAAGAAAATGAGACCAACACCCCTTCTGTTCGACAACAAAGCATAGTACAGGACATAAGTTGAGATGGTAGTATGTGGTTATAACTTTTGTATAGAGAAACAATGCTGGACTGCCAGTGGACTATGGGCCTGAGCATTTCTCACATCTACTGCCAGTGGACTATTTTGGCTTAAGCATTTCTCACATCTGTTGACATCTAAAGGAGGTTTGGATATTCTGTTGGGTTACCTCAGTCACAGTTTCAGTCTTTATGTGGAGCGGGATCTCAGTCTGTTTAGGTCTTACAGGAATGGATCACTGTGGAAAATGACCTGCTCCCCACTCAGGAAGACAAAGCCCTTCTTCCTGTATTGCTTTGATCTTCATAGCAAGTGAGAGGTGTTTATAGGTATAAGTTATTTCATTAGTTTAATGTTTCTGTCAGTATCGTTAAGAACTGGTAATGATTCTCTGCTCAGCACTGCAGACATAAAGGGATGTAACTTGACTTTGTGTATCAATTGTAGTTTGCACTGTCAAAAGTATATATCTTTTGTCCAGTATAAATATATTAAATTCTTACCTTAGCAGTTCACTGTTTACAGCACACTTTTTAAAATGCTATAAGGAATTAGTATTTTGTGTATGTCCCAGTACCCATCTTAAACACACTTTTTTTTTCCTGACATTCTGCTTTAATTCACTTGCCTCATTTATTTATGTGTTTGTTTATATTTGTTGACTGGGGTAGACATTCAGTTCTCACTTGGTGCTGCCAGCTTGAATTCATTAAGAAGAAACAGGCATAATTTTCAAAATGTTGCTGTTTAACTGCATAAACATATTTTGCCCAAGTAACTGGACAGTTGGTGGTTTTATTTTTTTGTTTGGATACAATAACAGAACGTTGGCAAGGTATCTGCTGGTGAGAAGGAGTACATATTAATGTGTATTGAACTCTTTCTGGCCTGCTGGTTAGTCTGAAGTCATTCAAGCAGTGATTGTTGAAATGGATATTAGATTTGGTAAGGTATCTAATCATTTAATTGTGTAGCTGTTTGGAGAAGCTGCTTTGC
>NC_056731.1:799958692-799998692 GCF_019279795.1 Protopterus annectens | reverse complement strand
AGCAGACTTTTTCCCTGGATGAGAGAGGTGGCAGAAAATTTTGGTTCAGAAACTCGCAAGGTACTTCTCAAGACCCCCTATGGAGAAGATCCTCTCATGGCATGTGAGGGGGGATTCTAATGGGAGATGCTGCTGTCACAGCTGAGATGGCCGTTGTCATCTGGATTTCAGAGTTCCTTTCCTGGAGAAGCCATACCAGCATCCCTGAAGAGTTACCTGACTGCTGCACTCAAGCCAGTGGGTGGACGCTTATCCCTGCACCTGATAGCCTGGATAGCCATTACCAAAGATTCTTGGGGGCAGAATATTTTATCTGGAGGTTATTACATACCATTTTCCCTTTACTCCAAAAGACAACAAGCAAATTCCCACCATTCCTCCCAGTCAGAGGAAAGCAGCAGTTACAGAAATCCAAAAGCTGCTGGAGAAAAGTTATGCAGCCAGTCCCACCAGACCAACAAGGATCCAGAACTTACTCAATATTCTTTTTAATGCCAAAAAAGACTGGAGACTTGAGACAAGTTTTGAATCTCAGTAATCTAAATCAGTTTGTGAAACATTCAAAGTTCCAGATGGTTAAAGTTCAGAACATCATGCCTTTTTAAGGAAGCATGATTGGATGTGCTCGGTAGATCTTTAGGATGCGTACTATCATATCAGAATGCACAGGTGTTCCAGGAGATATCTACTCTTCCAGCCGGGAGCTAGTCACTACTAGTTCAGAACACTGCCCTTTGATCTCATCACAGCCCTCTTAGTGTTCACTAAATGCAGGAAGTGCTTGCAGCTCACCTGACACTGTAAGGATTCTGAGTGTTTCTGTTTCTAGATGACTGGCTCCAACTGCTTCCACCAAACTTGTAGTAATTTAAGCCAGAGATTACTTGCGCCATCTCTGTCTCTAACTAGGCGTTACTATAAATCTCTCTGAATCTCAACTCTACCGTATGCAGACGCTGGAGTTCATCAGAGCCCGTCTAGATGAATAGACAAAAGTGCAAATTTACCACAAACAAGACTGAAGATTTTAAGGAAACGGGCATCGCACATTATTACTCCAGCCAAATTAATCCTACATCTTCTGGGTTCAGTGGTAGCCTCCATAGTACTGGTTCCCTTGGCATGCTTTCACATGACAGTACTACAATGTACTACTGGACTCTAGCAGTACTGCTGTCTATAAGACATCAGCCACTGTCGACTCTCATTCACATCACAAGTGTGTGCAAACATCACATAGCATGGTGGATTCATGCAGAAGAATTTTCACAGGGCGGTCCTTTCACTCTTCCGTCTCCCAAGGCCATAGTGACTGCAGATGCCTCCCAAATGGGGTAGGGGACATTATCTGGGAAGGACAGACCAAGGCATGCGGTCCCAAACAGGGGCCAGTCTTCACATCAGTGCCCTAGAATTGAGAGCAGTCCTATTGGCATTGCAGGCATTTCAAGATATTGTCTGTCTAGGGATTATTGCATTTCAGATGGATGACATGTCTGAGGTCTGATACATCAACAAACAGGGGGGAGGGGCTGGTCTTACCCACTTTGCTAGGAAGCAATGAGAGTTTGACAGTTGGTGATCTCTTCTGGCCACTTTCTTTTGGCAATGCATATTCTGAGGAAAACAAAAGTGCTAACAGGCAAACTGAGCAGGTCCATCTTACTCCCTCTTGAATGGTCTCTCAATCAGTCAGTGGTGGAAATGATATTTTGCTAGTGGGGTCAAAAGTGCTGTGATCTCTTTGCTTCTCCCATCAATACCAAGTGCAGCAGGTTGTTTGCCCTAGATGGTCCCAGAGGGGGAATTCACTGAGAGAGACTCTAATTCATGATTGGTCCTCTGGTCTATTATGCACCTTCCCTCCCACTCCTCTCATTCCCATGTTTATTCAGAAAGCATTGCAGCACAAGAGCAAACTTGTCAGCATTGCCTCATTCTGGCATCACCAAGTATGGTTCCCCTTCCTGTGGCCTGCCTCTATGGGTGCTGTATCATATTCAGGACTTTGTCTCACCTGTCCAGATTGCCTCACCCGGACACATAGCCGGCCTTAGGCATAGGCCAACTAGGCGGCTGCCTAGGGCGCCGCTGTAGCAGGGGCGCTTTTCCAGTATTTATCTGTTGTAGGGAGACCAGGATGGGGGCACCGGGTGGTGTTGCAGGGGGCGCCATGGAGCCCTTTTGCCTAGGGCACCAGTTGACCTAAGGCCGCTCAAACTGACCTCATGGTTTCTTCACTTCCAGTGATGGTTAGACGTTCCAGTTTTGCTTCTCCCATTTGCCACATTCTCATATTATCCCAAAAAGTCTGCACCAGAAAGATTTATAAAAGCAAGTGGCAAAGGTTTTCTATCTGGGTCCATCAGAGACATTTTGATCCTTTTTCAGTACCGATTCAGGCAATTCTCAATTTCTTAGCTTCCATCTTCAGCGATGGGGATAGTTATTTGACTATCAAGGTATAAATGGCTGCCATCTCAAATTTTCACCGTGGATCATTCATCTCTAGTTTCCTTAAAGTTGTGCAAAGTTTTTCTTTATAGTACCCTGCTGTTTCGGCATCCAGTTATGGATCCTGTCCCTCCGTCGGACCATGCACTTATCCTTCAGGCTTTTACTCAGCCCTCTCCCCTTGAACCTTCAGCAAGGTCAGAGTTAAAGTTCTTGTCCTGGAAAAATCTTTTCCTAGTTGCCATTACTTCAGCTGGACAGGTATCTGAACTCCAGGCACTTTCTTCTTAGCCACCTTACCTGATTTTTCACAAGAATAGGGTATCACTTCAGACTAACCTTTCCTTTCTACCTAAAGTGGTGTTTGAAGCAAAGTTTAACCAATCAATTAACTTACCAGTTTTCTTTCCTAATGTTTCTATCAAAGGAGAATTCATGTTTCATTTATTCAACGTTCTTAGCACAGATTTTACATTCACAAAACTAAAGATCTTAGGAAATCAGAGCAACTGTTTGTATCCTTTTCTAAGGCCAAATTAAGCACAGCAGTGACAAAAGTGACCCTAGCCAGATAGCTCACTGATTGTATTACCTTTATTTACAGGGGCTAAGGCTTATCATTACCCAAACATCCTAAAGCACAGTCCACCAGATCTATGGCTACATCATCCACTTTTTGGTCCAAAGCATGTATAGATAACATCTGTGCAACTGCTACATTGTCCAGTGCTCATACCTTTATAGCTCATTACCAGTTGGATATTTTATCCAGAAATAGGGCAGCTTTTTACCTGTACTCTGGAATATCCTTCCTTGAGCTAAGATCACTCTAGCTGGGGACTGTGTCCTATCTTTTGAGGAATGAACAAAAAAGCAACATCATATATTAAAGTTATGTACTCACCATAACTCTGCATCTGTAATGTCTGTTTTCATCCTTCCTCAACTTCCCACTCACTGTTCCTCCTTCCTATTGACTGTCTTCTGGTATGTCCTGAGGGATGTTTCTTGTTAGTTTTTGCTGTGTGGGCTCCAGAGTTCTCTTTCTCTGATTCTCCTCCTGCTCCACACATTTGCATTATCTTTGTTGTTTACCTCAGGGATTGCTGTTGACTGATCTTCCTTTTTATGTTGTGATTACCTAAATAGAGGGCAAACTCAATCTGAGGTATCTCAGGAGTAGGTTGGGGATTATGGGTAAGGGCAGGAGCTTGAGCTACTGGGGGTAATGTTTATCAAGTGGCCAAGGATGGATCTGAGGTCAGATCTGAGACCCACCAGTTGAGGAAGAATGAAAACAGACAACACAGATACAGAGTTATGGTGAGTACATAAATAAAATTCATTTTACACTGCAAACAATGATACATTTAATAACAATTACCTGAGTTATGGTAATAGTCAACACTACTTACCACTTTTAAAGCAATATGAATGGGTCAAATTGATGCAAGTTTAATTTGCATCAGATCTATAAAGAAGTGAATTCATGTTTTTTTTTTTCTTTCATGAATGTTTTCTTTTTCCTAGTTGTACTATGCCTGTGGCTTGCTATGCATGCCTTACTTTTTATTTTTCATTTGTTTCATCACATGATTGTGTTATGCCTTCATCTACATTTTTAGTGTTGCAGTAGAGTAATGAATGATATCAGTGTCCTGCCACTTTGTGTGGATGGTATCAAGGTTATGTTTTCCCATCTTGCTTCCATAAATATCACATGCCAACATCCATCAACATAGGGATGGCCACTTACATACTACCATACAAATATAGTGTGATTACATGGTCAGGATGGATGACATTTTAGCATCTTTGACTAAAGGATGGGAAAAGAGATGATGTAGACAGATCCTGTGTTAGTGCTTGGAATGTGTCCCCTAGGTTGCAGCAGGTTGGGCACTGGGGGCCAATACTTGGCAGTAGTCACTTTGAGAAATCACACTCATGTTGCATGACACACTGAGTTGAGTAATACTCATTGGCTTGTCAAGGTAATGTTTTCATAGCCTGTGTCTTTGCAGTGCAAGTGCCAGGAAGGCCATAGTAGGGCAGAGGCATTGGAATAGACACCTTGCCAGAGATACAATATAAAAAGAAATAATGATCATGCTGGACAACAGCTATATGTACCCTCGCCAGTGTTTTACGGTGGTAATATTTATACATCCCATATTGATTCTTTGTAGATATCATGGACAGAGCATAGTGGGTTGGGTGGTCCCCACATTTACTGTCACTAGGGAAGCTATGATAGTAGAACTGGGTTGCTAATTTGTTATATTAGAAAGTAAGGGGCCACTGCGCTGGCATTTAAGCACTCCTGCTCACAATGAAGAGTAGTTTATTTTGAATTTGCAGTTGTGTTTGTCATTCTTTAAACCTGTTTTTCCTTTCATAGCCTTCTGAAATTATGCAATAAATGCAGGTGTGACTTACTGTCATTTGCATTTGCAAGGTGCACGACTGAACAAAGATGGATTTCCCATGGTTATTGCATTTCCTTGTTGCACGAACTATACTTTGCAGTCTAGTTCAAGGCCATGATCCACTCTAAATGTTTGAATACGTTTTAGTATTCGGTGAGAACATTACAGATTGCAGTACTTTTATTGAGCTTTTACAGTTTTTAGAAGGAAAAAAAAGACTATATACTTCAGGCAGATAAGAAATTGCTGACCTGTCTTTTGAAAAATGAGTGGCTGACACTTAAAACAGTACCAGGAAAATCAGGTACAGTTTCAGAGAAATTCCTTCAGAACCTTCCCTGATTTACATCTTACTTGATTACATCTTTTAAGATACTATTGCATATTTATATTCTCACTAAATTGTCATCTGGCTTGGATTAATAATTTTAAAACAGTTTCCTGTAAACGTGCAATGACATCTGAGTCTGTAAAACATAAATGGGACAACCTGTTTTTAATCTAACCTATCAAGATGGAATAAGGCTAACATTTTTTTTAACATGGAAAAAGTGTGACACACCCTCCACCTGCAACTCCGTGTGGTGCATCATGGGTGTTTCTGCTGCCTTTTCCCCAGCTGATTGGCTTGGTCTTTTCTCTACACATCCTGATTACAGGCAGTGGCATTTTACTGCTGAAGATCCTACAGTTTGGGCTCCATTTTTAGGGATTTTACAGAGGAAACCTTAGAGTATGTTGTTGTGATTGGCCAGTGGGCTGTTGTGCTTACTTATTCATTTTTTGTGCCTGTATAAAGTCACAAAGCTGCTCATCACACAGAGAGGATCAGCTGCACTAGAATCCAACTTTCTCTTTAAGAAAGAAACTCTCCAATACTTTCCAAGTTTGTGGTTGCAACACGAACAGCACTGCACTGTAGAATACAATAAGATTATAGTTCTTAGCCAAATAGTACCTATGCAAAACTACCATAAACTCCATATTTTCCACTTACTGTGGTTTGCATAGAGAGGAGCATTGCTTTAACAGTCTTGTTTTGAACTTTGTAGCCTCACTTAAATAGGACCCAAGTAAATGTATTCTTACCCCCCCCCCCACTACAGTTCCCCTTGTAATCCACAGAATAAACATGTGAAACCGTGGACAAGTCTTTTTTTCCTGCCCCTTCAGCAAGCTTGGTGGAAATGGGCATCCTGAGACAATGTAGCAACTGTTTGATGTTTACTGATTACCACTTTTTTTTAATCAATCAAGTATAATATGTGAAACATGCAATTACACATTGTCACTGGATACAGTCCTCAAATGGTTTGTCAGAAACACACACCACATTCTATGTACCACTCACACTAAAGTCCAGGCAAATAGAGTTGGGTATGATGAAGCTCTTAAAAGTTGTCTGGCTAAACTTCAGAGGCCTCTTAGATGCAGCTATAACAGTAGGAATCTTTGGTAGCCTCGCATTCTGCCAAAGCAACATCCGTCACAGCACATACAGCACATACAGCTTCAACTTGTATCTTAACTAGTAAGCTCATAAGGCAAAGTTATGCACAGACAAATGTTCTAGTTATAGGAGATTCTGTTGTGAGATGTACAGATGTTCCACTCACTAAGCTCAGCAAGGAGAGGGTCATAGTCATTTGCTAGGATCCATCATGTCACATACTCAGGTCATTGCACCACATGTACCTGTACAACTTTGTCATTGCATATGTGGGTGTAAATGACCTGAGACTTACATCTCTCGCCTATATGAAGACAGACATGCCAAATCTCTCAGATTGTATGTCCCAGGCTGGTTATAAGCCTAGCAATGAGCAGCATTCTACCTTCTCCAAGGATGATGCCATAGTGTTAGCAGAAGATAGCTGACTTTTAAGAGTTGGCTTAGTTTTTGTTGTCATTCAAAGGGAGTGCAATATTTTACCAAAAAAAGGATACACTGCACTCCTTCGCTCCTCTGGAACATCTGAAATAATGTCAGAAACACTAGAGATGGAAAATGCACTCTTTATTGTTAAAATTAAGCTTCATACGAGCTTTTCGTCGGTTTAAAATTCACCAACTTCCTCAGAAAACAGAATGAATTGAATGGAAACGTCGTCACTTGACCACCACTCACTTAAATACCCTTGCATTGTCGATCAAGCAATGAGTAAATTGAAAACATTTGGTACAGTGTTTGTGCATGTACTTGGTTTGTTGGAGTACAGTATTTGTCAACTTGGGAGGATATGGTTGACAGACCACACTGTTTTGCTAGGGATGGTCTACACCTGTGTCCTTTAGGCTTTTGAATATTGGCCAAACTTAATTCACCCCATAGTGCCTTTTTTTTAAACAATGCCAACCTGATAAACTTTCCAACATAGAAAAAACAGCCTAGGATAATTTAAAAGCATTACTGCTCAATGCCAGAAGTTTAAAAAAAAAATCTACTCCCTGCAAGCTCTCTTCACTCTGAAGAAAGCAGGCATCTTAAACCTGTAGTTATTGAGACATGGTTTTAAGTCACAGAGACCAGCCCAGCAGTGCAAGGCTGCAATGCCTTCCACACATTTAGACCAGCTACTGCACAAGACGGGACAAAAGGTGGTGGTGTCTCAATATACATCAAAAACAGTCACACTTCAAGACTGATCAAACAGTATGACACACTTGAGCTTCTCCATGTCCAGCTCGCCCTAAACAAAATCCACATACTGTATTATTGCAAGCTGTAGATCCCCCCTCTGTGCCCCAGGTCTTCCATACTGCATGCCTAAATGAAGTGGAGTCGCTCTTCATTGAACCTAGCACCTTAATGCTGGACAACATAAACTACCCATTACAACCTGAGAAACATACATAACTTCCACTACACAGGCATAGAGATTCCTGGACTTTGTCAACACAAATGCTCTGGAACAGCTAGTTGATACACCTACTACGGGCACCAACATCCTTGACATGATCCTCGCAAACATGGAGGAACTTAACAACCACCATTGTGTAATGTTCTCATTTGTCAGATTGGACCACAAAGCTGTCTCATTTGAAGTTAAAGCAAAACCTGTGACTGCATCTAGCCATCGAACATTTAAGAATTATTCCAAAGTAAATCTCCTTTGACTGGGTGATACTCTGGCAAAAATTTAAGCTTCCCCAACCATCATATAAACAGCTGCATTGAGGCAGCTGTACCCACCCAGAATAAGCACAAGACTAACTCAAAGAACAAGCCACTGTGGTGGAATTCCAATATCAGCGAGTTATATAACAGAAGGAAGAAACCCGTGGCCAAAACTAGGAAGTGCAATACCCAACAAGGCAAGAACCCCCTCATCAAACTAAATAAGCTAAACAGGAGTATTATCATGTTCAACAAAGCCAAATTTGAGGTAAAGATAGCTTTGCAGGTAAAGTACAACCATAAGGCCTTCTTCAGTTAGGTCGATAACCTCAAAGGTAATACACAACAGTGTGCTGAACTAATTATAAATGGAACCACCTGTACAGATCCGTATAATGTAGAAGACCTACTTGCAGATAAATTTACCTTCAGTTTCACCCTTCTTTCTCACCCTTACATCCCTCAAGAGATACCCTTGACCTTAACTCACCCTGCTGTCACTCTAAACAACTCCGCAGTGCACTCCCCAAGGCAAAGAATACTGATCTTTGGGCCCTGGCAATATTCCAGATTGCTTCCTGAATAGCATGAAACATGAAATACTGAGTCGTCTCAAATCACTGTTTACCCTTAGCTTCCTAACTATTTTTGTGCCTAGCAAATGACAGAATGTGACATT
This sequence comes from Protopterus annectens, assembly GCF_019279795.1. Taxonomy (NCBI): domain Eukaryota; kingdom Metazoa; phylum Chordata; order Ceratodontiformes; family Protopteridae; genus Protopterus; species Protopterus annectens. The sequence continues at coordinate 799,990,012 of NC_056731.1, read as the reverse complement.
TATCCTCCTCCTGCACAAGGGTGGGCCATCTGCTGACCAAGATAACAAAGTCAGAGTAGTTTCATATGTAAATCCATGGAAAGAATTAATATGGATTTAAGTAAAGACAATAGAAACCTTCAGACATTGCTTGCAACACAATTTTTTCATCAAAGGTAGATTGTGCCTACTCAACATGGTAGACTTTTTCAAGAAAATCGCCAAAGCTATGAATGAGGGCAGTATGGTACAAACTGCCTATCTTGACCTGGCTAAAGCATTCAACCCTATTCCACACTGGGGCATTGTAGACAAACTCATGAAACTAGGAGTAAACCCCTGTGTCAACTGTTGGATAACCACAGGAAGTGAGGATAGGGGACTCTACTTCCATAAATAGGTAACTAGCAGTGTCCCTGCAGGCATCTGTGCTGGGGCTACTCCTTTTTGACAACTACTTTTCGGAAGTCAAAGCTAACATCAGAGGCTTCTGTTTGATGAAGGGGGAGAACTGCAAGCTTTGCACAATCTCAGAATCTCCCAAGGACACTAACATCCTCCAAGAAGGCTTATTACAAACTAATAATTGATGCCAGAGCTATGGTCTTAAACTTAATGCCAAAACATGTATAATGGTTTCCTTTGGAAAGAAAGCCACACCTGGGAATTACCTAGTAGACAGCATACCCCTAAGAGTAGGCCCAGTGGTTAGGGACTTGGGAACATATGTAGACAGTGACTTGGCCTTTGACTATCATGTGTCTACTGTTGTAAGGAAATCTTTCTCAATTGCATATATGCAAGGGTATGGCATCTACGTCCAAAGAATTCATCGTCCTCCTGTACTCATCCTCATTGGGCAAGTCATTGAGTATGATGTATACTTCAATATATATACATCATCATCTTCAATCCCCCCTCCCCTTTTCCCATTTTCTACAAAGGGTTAGGGTGTCATGTCAACTGTCACCATCTCTCTTGATTCAGTGCCACTGTCCTCCCTTCTTTGACAGCCATGCCTGACTGTTGCAGGTCTTCCCTTATGCAATCCATCACCTCTCTGCTGGAAACCCTCATTTCTTCTTGCCTTCTTCCTTATTGTCCCAAATCTTCTTCACAAGACTGTCTACTGCTTTTATGCAGATATCCCTAAACCACTGTAGTCTGTTCCCTTTGACCTTCTCTACAATTGGAGCTACTTTAGCTACTGCTCTGAGTTCATTTCTTTGGCTGTCCCACAGTGTGCATCCTACCATCCATCTCATGTACTTCATTTTCATCACCTCTAGCTTCCTGAACTGCTCTGCCTCTACTGCCAGGTTTCTGCACCATACAGTAGTATTGGTCACACCATTGTTTTGTACACCTTACTTTTCGACTTTGTTGACGTTCAGCTGTCTTAGACTACCTCAACACTCTCTACCAGTAGGCTACAATCCCCTCTGATTCTTACTTTGACCTTCTGAGTCATACTTCCCTTCTTCTCAACCAATCCTCCTAGATACTTGAAGCTGTTATCCTATTCCTCTGTTTTCTCATCTATCTCAGTTGTCAGCTTCTTCTAATTCCTCCCATTTGCTGCCATTACAACTTTCTAATCTGCAGTCTGTTTTATTCCATGTGTCTTCAGTTTTGCATTTCATTTCTCTATTCTTTACTGAAGTTCTTGCTCAGAGTCTGCCTGTAATGCCACATCATCTGCATACAGCAACTTTGTTCATCTGCCCCTCTGACCTGTTTGCTAATGTAGTTCATTATCAATATGAACAGCAGTGGGTACAAAGCTGAACCCCGATGCACACCTTCTGCCATTGGGAACCTCTCTGTGAGACCAAATACTGTTCGTACGTGAGTCACTAGGTCCTTCTACAGGCCCTGCACTAATTTTACCAATGTTTCTGGGACTTTGAACAACCACAGGAATGCCCAAATCAGCTTTCTCGGGACCTAGTCATATGCTTTCTCCAAGTCTAGGAATGCCCAGCTGGACTTTTCCTCATCTCTAGCTTCTTCTCAGCAATCTGCAATCTGCCTCACTGCAAACATCGGGTAAGTTTTGCTGCATCCTGATCTGAATCGTTTATCAAGTCCCCTCTCCAGAACTTTCATACAGTGTGACAACAGTTTGATATGTCTGTACTGCCCACAATTGTTGATGTCCCCTTTGCTGTTGTACATTGGAGCTACTATGCTTATTCTTCAGTTATCTGGGATATGCCTTGCTCTCTGTAGTGCTGTGAGTACTATTAGGAGCCCTTTCTCACCATCTTACCCAACATCTTGATATCTGTTCTGACATCATCTGAGCTTGCTGCATTCCCTGACTTTATTTTTCTTAGTGCTGTTCTTACTTCTTCCTGGGTATGCCCCTCCTTCTCCACCTCTTTCATTGTAGGCTGTCTGGGGCAGCACAGCTTCTGTGGGATTTTCTTCATTCTGAAGCTGCTGGAAGTACTCCTTCTGTCTGCCTTTGATGTCCTGTGGATTGGTGAGCAGTTTGTTGCTTGCATCCTTTATGTAGGGTGTCTGACTGTCTTCTTCATCTTTTTCTCTTTGCCTTGGAACCTGATAGAGTTTCTTTGTGCCATCTACCAAGTCACTTTCCAGAAGCTGGAAGAGTGCCTCTTTACTTGTTCTTTGCTATTGCAACTCCTTTCTTAGCCAAGCAGTATTCCTTCTAGCTGGGTCCATCTATTCTGTATTCCACTTTTTCCTGCACTCCTTTCTTTTGATGACTTCTTGGATTTCTGCATTCCACCACTAGCTTTCCTTATGTACCTTATTTCCATACTTGGCTTGGTAGCGTATCTGTTCAATAGCCATCACACATGCTATTTCGAGGCACTGCCATTCTTCAGCTGCACCTATTTCATCTTCCTCCTGAAGTGCTAGAGCCCTGAATAATTCCCTAAACTCCTGTGCTTTTTCTCCAGTCAGTTTCCAGGTCTTCAGTCTAGTCTCTCTTGACCTCTGAGCCTTCTCTGACCAATACTTGCAACTGATTGTGGCAAGCAGTGGTATATGCTGTGAGCCGACTGTTTCACTGGGGATGACTTTTCAATTGTTGATTCTATCCCAGTACCTATTCCTTACCAGGAGGATGTCTACTTGAGTTGCATGTTGGCCACTCTTGTATGTGATCTTGTGACTGTCTGTCTTGCTTAACCATGTGTTTTTCACCATCAAGCCATTTGCCAAACAGAAGTCTAAACTGGCCTCGCCTTATTTATTCATGTTGCCTCATGCATGTCGATCCAGGCAGTCCTTATCCTGTTCTGTGTGTCCCAAAATATGCATTTAAGTCACCTATTATCAACACCATTTCCTGTTGTCCTGTTTTATCTAATAGGCCCTGCTACTGCTGTCCAAATGCTCTCTGTTCCTCACTATCACATTTCTACTGTGTGGCATAGCCTGGGTTTATAAATAGTGCTCTATCCTTACAAAGGAGTCTGATTGCCATGAGTCTCTCACTAATTCTGATGACATTCCTCACTGTCTGAAGCCTGTCCCTCATCAAACTTCCCACATCATTACTAGTCTGTCTTCTTCCCGAGTAGAAGATTTTGGATCTAAAGGCAAGTGGCTTTGCTGCACTGCCCTTACATCTTGTCTCCTGGATATATAGGATGTCCAGCCTTCTCCTTACCATCATGTCATCCAATTTCAAACTTCATCTTGTCAGTGAATCTACATTGTGTGTAACAATTCTTAATTCACGTTTGGCAGGTTGATTGGTTTTATGTCCAGCTTTTGCTCAGCAGAGCTGTCCCAGGTAACTCAAGCTGAGCAACTGGACACTGGCTTTCAAGTAGCTTATTGAACCAGCTTTGCTGGTTATGGTGAACACACACTTGCCAGTAGGGGCACATACATCCCTCACACCATTAGCATGGGTCTCTTGCATAGGTTAGAGTAGACCAGGTCCTGAACCCACTTATCACTGGCAAATACCCATGCCTTTTTGGCGGGAACAGTCACCATTACGAAATCACCAAGAGCCAATTATTTACACCATTGAGTGGCTAACCCTGATATGGCATGCAGTCTGTGATCTGTGTTATACTGTCTTGAGGATACTGCTCACTGCAATTGATGTCCAAAGTGGCTGGTCTATACAGCACTTCCCCCTATAGGTGTCACCTAGAGTCTGTGCTGCTGCGTACAACTTCTTTCTTAGGTGAGTTTGAGGTGGAAACACTCAGCATGTTTTCGGGAGGTGGCAGGAACCACAGAGAGATACAGGGAGAACAAGCAAATTCCATGCAGGCATTGGCCTTAGGTCAGGATCAAGCCTTGTACCTTCTGCAAGGGAGGCAAAAACCTTAACAATTATGCCAACTCTGTGTATACCTGACTGGGCATATGCAACAAATGAAATGACCCTGGAGGTTCCTTCACAAAATGAATACAAGGCATAAGCCACATGGAGTATGTAGACTGCCTCAAAGCCTTATCTTTATAATCAAGTCTCCTACAGACTACTGAGAGGTGATATATGCCTGACTTATAAGGCATCACCTGATCCAGTACTGATGGATGTACTGCACATCTGCAAGTCTAACAACATTAGAAATTCCTGACTAAAGGGCCTAAGTGTTATTTGCAATGCAAATACTATATGTTGGAGGCACAGGTATGTGTCTCAGAGACTACTCCTACTCTGGAACAGGCTTCCCATCCATATAAAGCAGAGTTCATCCCTGAACCTATTCAAACACAACTTGGACCAATGGAGAGAGAATCAGAAATATACCCCTAGACTGGACTGGCAACTGTGTCCTTATTGGACAGAGGCAACTATTAAATGCTCAACCACCTAAACTCACTTGATCTTCCAACTTCATCTTGTGGTCAGGGACTTGGTGTTGGAACCAGTTGCTTTATCAGACCACTACCTGGTTTATTTTGGTCTTGGACTCTCACCAATGATGTCATCCAATATGGAGACAGTACACTTTAGGGATGTACGGTGTATTACTAGTAACATTCTCTCATTTATACTTAACCATCTTCTTAGCACAGACAGTGCTAACAACCCAGTTCACTTATAGCATCTAATAATGCCATGTTATATGTAATTGATGTCATTGTCCTAAGTCACGTACATCCAGGATTTACTGTTCATCCTGAGTCATGGCTTTGAATGTGAGCCTTCTGAGCAGTTTGGCTTCATAGGTGTGTACTAGGCTAATGGCCCTGGAGCCTATATAAGCCTAGCCTAAGAAGATTCCTTGGCATCATGCCGCCCAAAATTAGTTCCCAGTGCCCCTGTTAAGCAAGGCCGCTGAAGTGATCCCAGGGGTGAACTTCCTATTCCCCATCTACTCGTCAAGATTTCTCTTAAAGAGGGCCAGTGAAGTGCTCTGCTTGACGTGAATGGGAAGTTTGTTTCAGAGTATGGGAATTCTCTGGGTTTAGAACTTGTCCCTCCAGCGTGTTCTGTTTATTGTGGTAATGAGGTTTAGGTTCCTGGAGCATGTGGCACGGAGGGATTGCGATTTCTTTAGGTGTAGCATATCTAGCAGGTCTTGGTCAGACATGGCTTTGTAGGTCAAGCAGACTCTAAGTAGGCGATAAGAGACCGAGTATAGCTGGAGTTTTTTGAGTCTGTCCATATAGGGCATGTGTCTAAGGCCTAAGATCCTCTTAGTGAGGTATTTTTGTGTTGTTGTAGGTGTCTAGTGAGGTACATACCAAATGGGGCATTGTATTCTATAATAGGTCTAATAAGGGACAAGTAGAGAGGGATTATGGCCTCTTTTTTCCTGGATGAGAAACCTTTTGTAATGAGATGTGCCACATAGAAGGACTTTCTGACTACAGTGGCAATGTGCTTATCAAAGGAGAGGTTGCTGTCAACATGTGTCCCCAAGAAGCTGGATGAAGGCTGCAACACTGTTGATGAAGGCCACACTTTCTTGAGGACAGTGTTAAGTCTTGGTGTGTACTAGTGTCTGCATCAGACAGAAATCGCAGGAAAGAAAGCAGAGAGATTTCTGCAGCACCCATGTTTTTCTAAGTTTTGCAGTCTAGCCTGCCTTGCCACTAAGAACAATGTTGTAGTTCATCAATTTGAGGAAGATGCAGACTTTTTTTTGTAGATAAGATTACCACTTCTGGGAGCTTCTTTCCCAAAAATGCAGTATTTGAGAACACCAGTGGCTCAAGATCTCAGAATTTTGCTAGGAAAAGTTACATTTATGTTATTTAAGATGAGACTGTGAGAATGGTTTTATCTTTACATCCTAATTACTGCAGACTTCTTCCAGGCAAACTGTTAAAACAAAATCGTGCCTAGGGATTTTTGAACTAGTTGTTCCCTGATTTGTTCATCCTTCTGTGAAGCTGTTTTTTTCTTTTTACTGTTGAAAAAGAAGCTTTCGCTACTCATATTCTCCAAAAGCCATTCTTGAAACCAGATTGTCTTTAAAAATTACTGCTCAGTCTGGAGTGGACGAAGTACTATGATAAAAGTTTGGTCCAAAACTGATGACATGCTACAACACACTGGAGTCCAATTTATAAACTTGATAAAGGCACGACCTCAATGACCACTTTCTTTTCCTAAATAAACTCATTGAAGTTGATATCAGCCGAGACAGTGCTCCCTGTTTAAAAGTTTTTTCACTGGCAGACACCCAATTAGAATCTGCATTTGTTAGCTAAGACATACCACAAGGATCTATTCTTGCACCTCTCCTCATATTTGTATTTATTAATGAACTTCCTTGTAATCTCCCCATGTCCCACTCATGCTCTAACCTGATGACATGGTCATTTACTGATTAAGTCACTCTCACAACAACATTCCATCCCAACTCCAGTCAGACTTACATGAGCTCCACCAATGCCTCCTAAACCATAAACTACTACTCAACCCCTCCAAGACCAACAATATGATTTTTGGAACTCCACATAAATTTTACCAAGTGCCACATTCTTTTAACCATCTTTGACTTACACAACTATACCATATAAATAACCTCCATGTTTAAATAGCTAGGATTAAGACTCTATAAACTTCCATTTCCATATACACAAGAATTAGAGCAGTAATGAAATTACTTCTCTTCTGGACCCAAAAGATCTTCCTTTTTTTATCTCAACTAGCCAGAGCAGTCATTGGCAAAGGAGGTCTCTTCTATCAGCTAGAATATGGACTACTCATTTTCACATCTGCCTCCAAGAGAAATGCCACAACATTACAGACAATCTCCAACAGCATCTGCTAATTCACTGTCCCTCAATGAGCATTGCTATATCACTCTGGAAAAAGACAAATGGCTTCTCATAAAACAAAGATCTAACATATCATTAGGATCCCAACTCCAGACATTTGCTGCTCTTGCAGCCAAACTTCATAAAAAAAAATCCTCGTACAACCTGAGACACTACTCAAAAGCTGTACCAGCTCTCATTACTCCAAGAACCAAACTCCTCCATAATGTACATGTATTCTCCATTCAGGCACCTACTCTTTGGCAAGCTGTCCCCATTGAGCTAAAGAAAATCAACATTTCAGATTCAGAATGCGACTCCAAAAACACAAATGCTCCTGCTTCATTCAGCATGGGACGTGTCACGGAACACACTATCACTATCTCCTTTTCACTTTTCGTTTCCTCTCAGAGAATTACTGAAGGCTGATCCTCTTTAGAAAATAATATAAATACTGTACATTATACTCTGCTTGTTTATGTTAATATACAATGTTAAGTTGTCAATCTCGCCTTCATTCTTGCTGGATGGGTTTGGTGTCGATCCTCGGCTCCGACTCAGCCAATACTAAAGCTCGAGAGCTATTTCCACCGGCTGAGGCTCCCCTATATCCCACAATGCTAGGCGGTAAATACCCAGATCTCGTTTGCCGCTTTAGCTACGAGGTGCTTGTTTCTACCGGCTCTGCAGGTTAGTAACTTTTTATAGTTATAAATCTTCAAAACCCCTTAATTTTTTCCTTGAATAGTTTTCCTTACAGTTTATTAGTTAACTATCCCTAGTTTCCTTCAGGTTCCCCTAATTGTTTTTCCCGTTTATCCCTTTTATTCTTTAGGCCTTCGGGCCTTCCTCCCTTCCCCTTAGTCATACTTGTGGGAGTGGTTGAATCTTTTTCCCCTTTTTCTTAACAGGTGTGTCTGTGTGTGTGTCTGTGTTTCACAGTTTTGTTTGTGATGTCTAAGGACTCTAAGGTCTCAGGCTTTAAGAAGTGTGACTCATGCTGTCAGAAAATGTCTCTGACAGACGGTCACATTTCTTGTGTATATTGCCTGGGACCTTTACACCTGCAGGACTCTTGTTCTGTCTGCCACGCTTTCAGTCCAAGAGTCCTGCAGGAACGCAAAAATAAATTAATACTGCGAGGCTTATTAAAGCCTGAAGGATCCCTGACCCAGACAGTGTCAGGAAAACCTTCCAAGGCTTCCAAGGCGTCTGCTCCAGGTTCGGAGCCATCTGCTGGTGGCTCTAAGACTTCCTCGACATCGACTCCTTCTGGAGCCGATGTCACTAAGACTAAAACGGTCACCTCGGCTCCAGCTGGAGCCGAGAAGTCAGAGACTCAGACAGCTCCGACGGTTTTGTTGGAGCCACCTACTAGAAAGAGGTCTAGATCCCCATCCATTGGCTCTATCCACTCGGCCCCAGGATCTCCACTATTATCAGAGAGGAGCCATAGGTCCCACTCCTCCCGGTCTTCCAGACTGTCCGACCATGATTTAGAGAGGGTGGTGAGCAGACTTCTCAAGTCCCAGGCACTAGCCCAAATACTGCATAGTCCTACCCAACGGTCAGTGGCTATACCCATCCCTTCCTCAGTTCCTCCTCTAATTCCCACGAGTTTGGAGCCGGAGCTTCTCGGAGCCATGACTGTCAGTGTGTCGGAGCGGATACTTCCACTTTCGGCTCCGTTGTCGGCTCCGATCTCCTCCTTGGAGGGATCTGGACACCGGGCTTCCCTCGTCGGCTCCGAGGGGGCGAGTGGCATCGGACCCTTGTCCGTGCCCATTCTCTCTCTCGGAGCATCGGCGCTGGTGAGCTCGGCCCCGACATCAGCCTCAGAGCCATCCCTTTCAGTACCGGGAGGAGTCCTCATCTCTTCGGAGCGGGGATCTTCGGCCCCGCCTGATCGGGGCGCCTTAGAGGTCATGCGGAGCATGCTAGACCCGGTGTCTGCTCCACGGTCGGCTCCCTCAGCTCCTCCCTCTACAGTGCCTGCGATGGTCTCTACCCACCCTCTTGTCCGAGACCGTAGAGAGCCAACGTCTCAAGTTTTCCCACTGGGAATATCCTCCTCTTCCGAGGCTTCTCCTGATCCTTCAGGGGAACCCCCTCAGAAGAAACAATGCAAGAGGAAGCATATTGACTCCCCCGAGTCTATCACCTCAGATACCGACTTGGACGAGTCTGAAGAGTCCCCACGGTCCTCCTCTGAGGATGTCTCCTTTTCAGACATCCATGAGATTCTTAAACAGAGGGGGAACTGGTCCACCCTTAACCCTCCAGAGGACGAGTCAGTCTATCTTGAGGCTTTTGGCTCTCGCCCTTCCACCTCCTGGGTATTTCCTCCCTTTGACCCCCTCATGGAAGTGGTGGCAAGGAAGGCGTGGACAGCCCCTGATACGGTGGAACCTACCCCACAAAGACCGTCCAAGTTTATTACAGCTCCTAAGGACAAATAATTCTTATCCAAGGGCGTCTCTGTTGATGCTATGGTGGTGGCTGCAGCCACTAAGAAGGAATTAGCTGATCCTTCGGTACCTATCCATCTTCCTAATAAGGAATCTAGGACTATGGATAGGTACGGTAAGCGGATGTTCTCCTCAGCGACCTTTGCCATGCGTTCGCTGAACTACTTGTGTCACTTCACCCGTCTTCAGAGAGATATGATCAAGGAAATGGGTGATGCTTTGCAAGATCCAACAACTTAGGGGTTTCGGGACAAAATGAACTCCCAGCTGGCAACCCTGAATTCGATCTTCAGCTCCTCCATGCGGCTTCTTTCTTATGCGGCCGATGGGGCGAGTAGGGCCGCTGGCCAGGTGTAGCTTTACGACGTCACGCCTGGATGCGGCTTTGTAACTTTGCGGGCCCTTTCAAGGCGTCCTTCACCAATTCCCCCTTTGATGGTACAGCATTATTTGGACCTCAGGTGAAGGACACGTTGACTAGGTGTGAACAGGATGGCAAGACTCTCTCTGCCGTGGGAGTCCGGTTTTCCACCCCTTCCGGACCATATCCCAAGGGTCAGAAGGGGGGGGGAATGTGGTTCCGCAAATCACAGGGAGTCTCGCCTGATGCACGCAGTCAGTTCCCCTCTAGAGGCAGAGGGGGGAACAACAATAGACGCCACCCTAGGGGCAGGGGGGGGGGGTCCGCAGAATCAAGGTAGCAGAGAGACTCTCTCTGACAAACCTTTTCAGCATCCCTGAGAAGCTGCCCGACTGTCCACCTTCGGAGGCAGTCGGGGGAAGATTATCACTGTATCCAGAAGCCTGGCTTTCCCTCACTCAAGACAAATGGGTACAGTCGATTATATACGAGGGTTACAAAATTCCCTTTGTCCACATCCCATCTCAACCGAAAGGGCCCCTTCCAGATGTTCCACCCAGTCTAAGGGAACAAGCAGCGCTAGAAATATTAAAGCTGCTGTCAAAAAGAGCTATCCAGCCAGTCCTGGCAGACCAGCAAGGATCCAGAATCTACTCCAAATTATTTTTGGTTCCAAAAAAGACAGGGGACTGGAGACCAATATTGGATCTCAGCAGACTAAACAAGTCGGTAAACAAAACAAAATTCCGGATGGTCACGCTTCAGTCCATTCTACCCTTCTTGGGTCAGGACAATTGGATGTGCTCAATAGACCTTCAGGATGCGTACTATCATATCAAGATGCACAGACACTCCAGAAGGTTCCTTCGCTTCCAGCTGGGAGCCAGTCACTACCAGTTCAGAGCCCTGCCCTTTGGTCTCACTACAGCCACCCGAGTGTTCACCAAATGCATGGCAGTGGTCACGGCTCATCTGAGACGTCAAGGATTCCACGTGTTTCCGTATTTGGATGACTGGCTCCTTACTGCTACCACCAGGCATCAACTTCTCGTATCCAGAGACTACACCATTCATACTTGTCAAGCTCTAGGTATTTCCATAAATTTCGAAAAATCTGCTTTGTTGCCTTGTCAGGCTATTACCTTTATAGGCGCCACCTTAGACACAATTCATCTTTCCGCAAAACTAACAGAGCAAAGAGTATCAGATATCGGCAAACATGTTCACATTCTTCTTCAATGCGACAGGATCAAAGCCAGGTTTGTATTGAAGGTCTTAGGTCTCATGGCAGCTGCCATTATACTTCTGCCTCTAGCATGCTTTCACATGTGGATCCTCCAGTGGATGCTGTTTTCTCAGTGGTCCTTCCAACAGCTCCCAATGTCTCACACTATTCTGCTGACCCAATCATGCAAGAAGCATCTAACTTGGTGGATGACCTCCCCTCAAGTTCTTCAGGGCAGATAATTTGTCCCCCCCCCACTCCGGTTGCCACGGTGACAATGGACGCCTCCCTGATCAGGTGGGGGGGGGGGGTATTTTTAGGGCAGGACGGTTCAGGGCACTTGGCAACCTTTCGAAAGCCATCTGCACATAAATGTTCTGGAGATGAGAGCAGTACTTTTAGCATTGCAAGCCCTTCAGCACTCTCTTCCCACCGGGACTATTGCAATTCAGACAGACAATATGTCCGTAGTATGGTACATCAACAAACAGGGCGGAACCAAGTCTTATCCCTTATGTCGAGAAGCACTCAGTCTTTGGCAGTGGGCGATCTCACCTCAGCGGTTTCTGATAGCAACGCACATCCCCGGGAAGTCCAGCGTGATAGCAGACAAGTTGAGCAGGGCCATACTCATACCACACGAGTGGTCTCTCAAACAGTCAGTGCTAGAAGAAATTTTTCAGAAATGGGGTCGACCTTGCTGCAATCTTTTTGCTACTCCCCAAAACAGCAAGTGTCACGATTTCTTCACCCTCTCTCCCCTACCAGGTCAACCCACCAGGGACGCTCTCGTCCACGATTGACCCCGGGGACTTCTGTATGCCTTTCCCCCCTTTCAACTGATCTCTCAAGTAATTCAGAAAGCTACCGCTTTGAGAGTCGACATGATCCTCATTGCCCCTTACTGGCCTCGTCAGATATGGTTTCTGTTCCTTCACCGTTTTCTGTTGGAGCAGCCTTGGCATCTGGATCCAGTGCCAGATCTTTTGATCCATCAATCGGGTCAGCTGCACCACTCCCTCCCATCTCTCAACCTCACAGCTTGGTTGCTCCGCTTCCTACCCTAGCCAGGCTTCCTTTAATTTCCCATTTGGTCCGTAACATACTTATAGCTTCCCACAAGTCTTCTACAAGAAAGATTTACAATAGCAAGTGGAAACGTTTTTCCTTCTGGGCAGCAACTAGTAATATAGACCCTTTCACTGCACCTATCCAGTCTATACTAGACTTCCTGGCAGAACTTTTTCACTCAGGTTCTTCTCCGTCTACTATTAGAGTACAATTGGCGGCTATGTCTAATTTCCATGTAGGCTTTTCAGACTCCAGCATCATGTCCCATAAACTTTGCAAAGCCTTTCTAAAAGGTATCTTTTTGCTCAAGCCCCCAATTAGAGACCCCCACCTCAGTGGGACTTAAATTTGGTTCTAGCCTCCTTGATTCTCCCCCCTTTCGAACCGGCCGCTTCCTGCTCTCTGAAATTGCTTTCATGGAAAACCCTTTTTCTAGTAGCTATAACATCTGCTAGATGGGTATCTGAACTTCATGCTCTTTGCAGTCGTCCTCCATACTTAGTCTTCCACAAAGACAGGGTGTCCCTTCGGACCTACCCTTCCTTTTTACCGAAGGTTGCTTCTGAGGCGAATCTGAATCAGGCAATCGACCTTCCAGTTTTCTTCCCTAATTATTCCAACAAGGCAGAACAAAAGTTACATTTCCTAGATGTCCATCACCAGCTTCGCTATGATTTGGATAGGACTAAACAGTTTAGGAAGTCTGACCAGCTCTTTCTATCCTATGCAGAAGGCAAGGTGGGCCTTCCAGTTTCCAAAGTGTCTCTTTCGAGATGGCTGGCCTCTGTAATTTCTTTCATTTATGATCTCAGACACCAAAAGCTACCATCACGACATAGAGCTCATTCAACCAGAGCGTTAGCTACGTCTGTAGCATTTCAAGACAGACTGCCCATAGATTACATCTGTCAAGCAGCTACATGGGCTTCTCCTCATACCTTTATCTCACATTATAAATTGGATATGACTTCCAGAAACTGGGCTAACTTTGGTTCCACCGTACTCAAGAGTCTGTTCCGATGAGCCACCCAGGATAAGGGTGCTAGGGACGCGGTCCCATCCAGCAAGAATGAAGGCGAGATTGACACTTAACATTGAGAAGTTATGTACCTACCATAATGGTCCATGTTAGTTGTCTTCTTCTCGCCTTCTTTCTTGCGTCCCACCCTCCATCCCCCTAGCCTGGACAGACCGAGAGGATCCTTGGGATCTTTTATCTTCCATAGCGTCATCCACCTCTATTGCCCCTGTTTGATAGTTCTACAGGTAGTCTTTCTATAGAGGTGGATTCCCCTTTTTTTCTCTGTCTCTGGGAGACCAGCACTGCTATTCTTCAGCTATCAAACGAGATCTGGGTATTTACCTCCTAGCATTGTGGGATATAGGAGAGCCTCGAGCCGGTGGAAATAGCTTTTGAGCTTTAGTATTAGCCGAGTCGGAGCCAAGGATCGGCTTCGAACCCATCCAGCAAGAAAGAAGGCGAGAGGAAGACAACTAACATGGAACGTTATGGTAGGTACATAACTTCTCATTTTTATGTAATGAAACTTTATTCTGTTATTGCTTACGTTTCTGCCTTTTGTGTTTGTGAAATGTTTTGTATTTCATCTAGACTGATCATGAAATTGCACTACCCTGGTAAACAAATGTAATTAAAAATAAAATCCAATCTCTTATATAGATACAATTACAGAGAAGAAATATTCTTGCAAATATATTCTTATCTGTCATTTTATGACCCCTTTCATCCATACCAGTCTGGAATTGGATCTTATCAGAGTACTGTGACAATGCTTATTCAGAGGATGGAAGTGATATCCTGATGGCTCATAATCAACAGTTACAGTCTGACATAGTCTTCTTAATATCATGACAGCATTTGACACAGGGAACCATGTGATGTTCTTCATTAGATCACTGTTGCATTAAGTATTACAATATGAGAGTTATCCTGCCAAGGATATCATATACCCAGTCTACAAATCTTTGGGTGCCTTCTTTCTGCAATTTACACCTCCCCTTAGCATAAGAATATGTCTCAAAATTCAGAACTTTCTTGCTATTAGTATGCACATGCAGGCTTTCATTAGCTTTGTTGATTGTAATACTGGCTGTCGGCTTCAGCTACTTACACTTCAGGCAGATAACTATCTCATAGGAGACAACTCCTTTTTGTCTAAAGATTTATAAAACATTCTGTCTTATGTCTGTCAGAAAGGGCAAGTGTAGTTGTAGATGAAAAATCCTGATTCTCATTCCAGTTGCGTTTTATGTCTGGGTGAGGTTACACAATGTTAGTTTGTGCCATATTTGCTTTTCTTTCACTCCAAAAACAGAAGAAGACTAAATTCCAACCAAGTGTTTCTCACACATACATGTCTAAGGAACTTATCACAAGTTGCCATGTTTACTGATTCCCAGAGGAGGACCTCCTACCTCAGCCCAAGAAAAATAATTTGATGAGAGGTGAGTGATGAAACCCATTAGTCCATCTCTCTTGGTCAGTCTTAGTCTGACAGCTCCACTGATGTGCTTATGCAACCCTCATACAGGCAATTTGCTTGTCTGGGACCCTCTTCGGCTTCCCCTTCAGAGGCCCCTATGACCCTGAACTCTGTCGTGTAGCAACAGACCATTCATCCTCCAGAGACTGCTGGGAAGGGAGAACTGCATACTATCTTCTCTGAGGGCGTGGGAGGCATACAACAGTTACTGGTGAGGGATGATGCCATTATGTGGCTATTGGAAATCTGACCTGTGGCTTCACCCCTCAAAGTCAATGTACCTAGTCCCTCCAAAAAAGTGTACTCAAAATATTAAGCATTTGCCTTCTCCTGCTACTCCTCAAAAAGAAAACAATGGTGGATTGCATACCTCTCAACCTCTTACAGCAAGAAATCTGGACAAAGCCATAAATAAAAGTGGAAAGAAGGCTCAAAAAAGACAGACAGTTTTAAAATATTGCTGTTATAAATTTTGAAAGTTGATAGAATAATGGGTTTTGCAATATCATGAATTTTCCAAAGGGTATGAAGTCTGAAACTCAAATGTCTGTTATTATTTTTTAACTTCAATCTTTAACGATTTGCCGCTAATTTTCCAGAAAACCACAATTTTATGAAGAATGGACCAAAAATATGAGGCAAAAATCTGTACAATCGAGAGGTATAGTGGATTAGTTTAATTTTGCATAATTGGTATCTAAGTTATCTAAAACCATACAGTTCTTTCAGCTGTCTACCAGCTTTTTCTTCCTCTTCCACTCCAGTTAAGAGGAAGGCAGTTCCTTTCTCTGAAGAAGAAATTCTGTCAGAATCTGACCAAGAAGAATTAAATTACACTTCACAAATTTCTACCCCCACAGATTGTGAATCAGAGTTTGAGGATACTGTTTTCTCAGTTTTCCTAAATGATGCAATTTTGGCGGTACTACTTCAAAACTTAAGGATTTCTTTTCAAATTTGAAGGTAATGGAAATTTCCAATTCTCAAAAGAGGTGCTGCAAACTCTTCAGTTTGGAATTTCCTAAACCTGTGGCCATCCTCCAGTTTTAAGTGCTTCAGAGGATACTTTTTTTGCTGTATCAGTATCTACGTATGCCACCCCTGGTTACAAAGAAACCTCATAGATTCTATGGCATCGCATATACCTACAAGTATCTTTATAAGAACCCTTCTGCAGACCTTGCCTTTATTTCCTTAGATGCAGAGAGAGGTTCTAAAACATTTTCTTTAGATAACCCTGTCTCTAATGACAAGAACAGCTGTGCTTTTGACAGATTTATTAAAAATGTTTACACTTTCTCTGCTTTGGCCATTAGGGCTATAAATTGCCAAATCCATATCTCTAAGTACCTCTTGTCCATATTTGCAAATATGCAACAAGCTTTGGCTGAACTCCCTAACTCTGAAGTTAAATCCAGTCTATTGGAAATGGTCAGTTTTGCACCTTAGACTACTTAACATCCTAGCTGATGTGCACATGATGCTATAGATGTAACCTCCAAGGCTGCTACTACTGGGGCTATTATCAGAAGAAATACCTGGATAATACTTCATCACTTCCCAGTTGCTGTAAAGTCAAAACTGTAAAATGGGACTGTATTAGGAAGTCAAATGTTGAAAAGAGCAAATGCTCTTACCTTGACACCTAAAGACTGAAATCACACAATATGAAACATACGGAACAGCAAATTTTTTTTTGCAGGGGGAAAAAAGCGCTGCTTAAAAAAAAAAAAACAAATCCACGGACAAAAAGTGAGGGGCTTCGCCTACCACACGCCCACTACTTAAATATACCAACTCCTAGATCGCACCACAGTGGAGGAAATGGCAAAGTCCTGGCAATGGCCTGATGATTTTTTTCCCTGGGAGAAAAAAAATAGCTGTTCTGGCCATTCAACATTCTGTGGTTTCTGTTATTAGGGGTCGATGTAAGTGCATTCATTCTTTTCAACATTCGACTTCCTAATATAGGCCCCTGTAAAATACCGCTCTGAAGAGATTCCTTTTATTTAGTAATTCCACTGCTGCACTTAAAAAAAAAAACAAACTACAAAACAGAGGCAGCATGATGCAAGAGGAGTTGTTATTGCCATTCCTAAATATCAAAGAAACTACCTTTCTAATTCAGCACCATTTTTATGAAAACCATTTAAGTCATGCCAGCAAAAGCCTTTCAAACAATAGTTTAAAAAGAAATGGTATGATGCACTAAGATGGAAGCTAATGGATCGCCTCATTCAAAAAGAAAAACATATAGGTTCATAGGTAGGTACTAGGCTATCAGCCCAAGGGCCCAAGTAAGCCTAGCCAACAAGGTTCTCTGGCTTACACCACCCAAGAAAACTATTTTCCTGTGCCCCTGTCGAGCTGAGCCACAGAAGTGATCCCCCGAGTGTATTTCCTATCTCCCATCCACTCATCAAGATTTTTCTTGGAGTGCTAATGAGGAACTTTGCTTGACATAGATGGGTAGCTTGTTCCAGAGTATAGGAAGTCTCTGGGACAGGAATCTATCCCTCCAGCATGTCCTGTTTATTGTGGTGGCAAGGTTTAGGTCTCTAGAGCATGTAGCTTGGAGGGATTGGGATTTCTTTAGGTGTAACATGTCCAACAGCTCTGGGTTTGACATAGCTTTATATGTTAGTCAGAGATTACCTTGAAGTAGGTGATATGCCACAGAGTAAAGCTGGAGTTTTTTGAGATGGTCAGTGTAGGGCATCTGTTTGAGGCCTTTCTCTCTGTAAGGTACTTCTGTGGCCTTTCCAGCTGCTGCAGATATCTTGTGAGGTACATTCCAAAAGGGGCATTGTACTCTATAATGGGTCTAATGAGTGTCGAGTATTGGGGAACAGTGACCTTTTTTATTTTCCCCTGGATGAGAACACTTTTGTAATGAGGTGTGCCACACAGAAGGATTTCCTGACTACTGTGGAGATGTGATTATCAAAGGAGAGACTACTGTCCACCTGGGTCCCAAGTTCTCTTATCATATATTCAGCATTAATTAGAATGCCGCCTGTGTTTTTTGTTCATGGGTACAGAGTTTTTACCAAAGGGGATGACCATGCACATTTTGGCATTGAGCTTGAGGCCATGGCTCTGACACCAGGCATCTGTCTCAGTGAGGCCCTTCTGTAGGATTTCCACATAATTTGGGGACTCAGCTATGGCTCCTAGTTTGCATTCATCTGTGAACTTCGTTAGCCAAAGGCCTTCTGTGTTAGCATGTACTTCAGAGAAGTAGATACCAAACAGGAAAGGTCCCAGGACTGAACACAGTGGTACTCCACTTGTCACTGGTTTGAAGTCAGATTTGGAGTCTGCAACTTTTACAGTGTGGGTTCTGTCAGTGAGCCATTTGGCAACCCATCTTGTGACGTAGGGATTTATACCTAGTTTAGCTATAATTCCAGAATGGGGGATGGTGTCGAAAGCCTTGGCGAGGTCAAGATAGGCTGTGTGAACCACCGTACCCTCGGCTACGGCTTTGGCGACTGCCTCAAAAAAGTCAGTCAGGTTCAGGAGGCATGATCTGCCTTTCACAAACCCGAACTGGGTGGGGCCCAGAGTTTGGAGGTTACCAATTTCTTTGTTTATGACTTCCATGGCCTTACAAAACAGGCTCATCATGCTAATAGGGCAATAGATCCTGTGATCAGTGGTGGCTCCCCGGCTCCCCCTTTGTGGAGTGGGATAACTGTTGCTGTGCACCATTCAGTGGGCACAAAGCCTGATGTGAGGCTATGATTGAACATGGTGCTTAGGTGTGGAGCCAGTTCGTTTTGAAGTTCTTGTAAAACACAGCCTGGGATGTTGTCCGGCCCCATGGGCACTGTGATTTTGGCTTTAGAGAGTGCAGAATTTATCTGCCTAGTTGTGATTACAGGGACTCTGCATACTTCCTGTATAGATATGGGCCCTTTAGGGGTGAGAGCGGGGGTAAAGTTAACACTGAACCTTTCTGCCAGGATATTGGCAATATCAGTTGGTTCTGTAATTTTCGTGCCGTTGTGCTGTAACTCAGAGCAGATCTGGGTGTTGCCATTGAGATTCGTGACATAGCTATGGAATGCTTTGTGGTTGCCCTTAGAATCAGTGGCGATTTTGTTTTCGTAGGTAGCTTGGAGGATCTTATAAGGGGCCTCAGCTTCTTACTGAGGCTGACCAGGTAGCTCCTTCACTCATGGGATTTTACTCTCTTTTGCAACAGTTTCTTTCTTCTGTTGTAGAGTTTGTTTATGGCAGGGGAACACCATATTGGCTTCCTTTTTTTGGAGGATAGCACGTTGGTTCTATTTGGGATAGCACAATCCATGCACTTGTTTAAGTGCTTATAGAGTGCACTTGTGTAGGATTCAGCAGGTGTAACTGTACTGTCCATCTGCATAGGTATCATGAAGTTCACCACTTCTGTCTTAAGAAGCATGAAGTTGGCTTTGGAGAAATTTTTTACTGTGGTTTCCTTAATGGGGAGTGGGGGCGGGATGTGGATATCTAGAGTGATTAGCTTATGGTCAGATCTGACCAACGAGGGGTTGACTTCAGGTGTGGAATACCGGTCACTCAGGTCTAGGATATTGTTGCCTCTGGTGGGGATGTGGATAAGTTGATCCAGGGCATTGGAATATATGAATTCCAGAAAGTGTTGATCAAAGGAGTTGGTACATGAATAGTTTTCCCACTTAATGGCGGGGTAGTTGAAATCGCCCTTTATTAGTGTGTTTGGTTGAATCCTAATATTTTATATCAAGAAAAGAGGAGTGGGAATCCTGGGGCATGGTGTGGGATCTGTAGCAAGCTACAATTTGGATTGCAGTTTGGATTGCACGATTCTCTTTGCCTGCTATCTCCTCCTTCCCCAGCTCTGCTTTTGTCTCAGAATTTCAGCTTGGCAGTCAGTCACATCAGACTGTAGGATGCTAAGTAGAATAGAGCATGTGGAGGCAAGCTGCAGTGAGCATCCCCTCCAAGCCATCTGGAATTCCTCAGTCTCCAAGGGTCCAACTTCACATTTTGCCTTTATTTCAAGTGGTCTTAGAATCAGCCACCCTCCGCCCTTTTGGGGCAGAAGCTTTTATTCCAGACTCTTTTTTCTGGTTGTTAGAAATAAAGGCACTTGCAGGCCCATTTTAGACCTTTCCAAACTGAACGCCTTTTTTCACATTCCAAAATTTAAAATGTTAACTCTACAAATTCTATTTCCTCTCCTTATAGCCAGTGCAGTCCTCATCACTCTGGACCTGAACAATACTTATCTACAGATTCTCATTCAAAAAAGAAGTCAAACAAAGAAAAAATAACATTGATTTGTTTTTAAGGTTCTCTGCTTTGGGATTGCATTTTCATTTTACTTCTTTACCCTTTGGTTGGCCAACCACACCACAAGACTTGCTCCAGTGATAGCTCATTGCAGACTTCAAAACATGCACATTTTCTTTTAGATTGTTGTCGACTAAGACACTATGACATTTTACAGTTCACCATGAATCTTCTCAACAACCTAGATTTCACACTAAATTTAAAAAAGTCATCCTTAAATCTTTCATACTGGATAATTTTTCTAGGATGTCTTCTGAACACCACTCTAACAGCTTTTTTTCCTCAAGAAAAAATATCATTCCTCTTCTGTCCTTATGATTCCATTTGCTAGGCCTATACCCACATGAGGAAGATACAGTTGTTCTTCAAATCTCTTAGGGCCCAACATTATTATCCTCTATCTTTTCCAGTTCCTGTGCTCCTTTGTGAGGAAAGAGCTCCTTTATTGGGCCAATCAAGTTTTGGCCAAGCTAGGAGCTCTTTCATCCCCAACCCCCTCTCAGCCATTCACCACAGACACATTGGGTTTTGCTTGAGGGAAGGGTTGTTTCCCAAGATGTCAAGGTCTAGGGGATTTGGGACCCACAACACAGGCACAAACCCATAAACCTGAATGCCCTGAAATCTCTAAATCAGCTTTGGTCTCCAAGGATTCTGTTAGTAATCACAGACAACACTACAGTGATGTGGTACATAAACAGTGAGGAACAAGGTCTTACCCTCTTTGCAGACTAGCCATGACTGCCTGGGATACAACAGTTCAACACAACTTAACCCTACAAGCAATTTATTTTCCATCAGAACAGGACACAGTGAAAAGCTCTTTTTGGAGATCCATGATAGACCCTCAGGAGTGTGTAATCTCCCCAAATAGATTTGTTTGCCTCATATCTAAACAACTGATACAGATCTGTATTGAGACAGTTTGCAAAATGGCTTGGAAAACAGATGCATTCTCAGACCCTGGACGAGGATATTATTTTATGTCTTCTCCCTCTTTCATTTAATTTCCAAGTCCTTCAAAAGATCAGGAAAGACTTTAGCAAATATGTTACTTTTGACTCCCTTGTGGCCCAGATTTGCCCTTCTCTTGCAACAGTCCAGGGACAATTACCAAAAACTTGCTCACACTGGACAACAGATTCTTGTCCAGTGTGACCAACATTCAAAATCTCAAGCTGTGTTGATGATAGACTTTTGATACCTTTTAGCCATCATTTTTCTGAAGACATGTAGCAGATGCTGATGGACACAAGACAACATACTACCAGAAAAATCTTTCTTAGCCAAAATGATTTTCTTTTTGCTGCCAAATAAAGGGTAGGATCCATCTCAAGCAGAAGCACCTCACTAGTTCTCCAGTATGTGTGTGAATTCCTCAATTTTGGCCTAACATACAATTCTTGGCTATTTAAGTCTATCTGGCATTTGATTCCTTTTCTTCCTTGCCTCAAATCAAACAATATTTTAAGGATGTTTTGTATACCAAGCTACTAAAAAGGTGCCTCCTTTTTGGAACTCATATTTTGCTCTAGAGAAGTTAACTGTAACTTCTTGTGAACCTATAGCCAGTTCTTTAAAATTTCTCACTTGGAAGTGTACCCTGCTAGTAGCTTTGTCTTCTGCTATTCAGGTGTTTTAGTTACAAGCATTCATGTCTAGCCAACTTTTTTGATCTTTTAGAAAGATATGGTCAGTCTCAGAACTAACCCTTTCTTTATGACTAAAGTTGTTTCTGAATTTATTTTCAGTCAGACTATCCATCTCCATATTTTCTATAAGACCCTCAAAACAAGTTATCACAAATTCTTCATTGCATAGCTGTTTATAGACAGCTGAAATATTTGGACGAAACTAAAGATTTTAGGAAATCAAATAACTATTTGCTTCCTATCATGGTAAGAAGAAATGACAGCCAGTATCCAAACAAACTCTTTCTAGATGGCTTCCCCATGCTGTTCAGTTCTGCTACTCTAACCATGGTAAAAAAATCCTCCTCAGAATGTCGGAGCTCATTCGGCTAGAGCAGTGACCACTTCTGAGGATTTTTGGAAAGGAGTGGATATCTATTCTAGATTCATATACTTGGTTCTCTGTTCGCACTTTCACAAACACTGCAAGTTAGGTTCACTTTCCAGAGCCAGTGTAGGCTTGATTAAAGTGGTGCTTCAGGTAATCTGGACAGTGGTCCTGCCTATTATGGCTGTAATGAAGAATAGTACAGTTTTGTTGTTTATTTACCATAGCAGTAGGTGTTTGTACAGATTACTGTAGCAGCACTAACACCCTTCCTCCATTCCCCTTATATTTCCTTCCCTGGCCAGGATAAGATACCCATATTCCTTTGCTCTTCTGACATGACCTGAAAGCTTTAGGTCTTATCCTCCCTATTTTGGGCAGTAAAGCTGTGAGTTTTGGCCTGTCCATATGTCTTTCTTATAATGGCACATACCCTCGTGTTAAAAGTGGATGTATGGCATGCAAGGAAAGAGCCTGAAGCTTTGTAGACTGGGAGGACATACAGCATCCTTGTTAGGATATGTCCCATATTATAATGGTTACTGAAGCAGTGATCTATTCAAGCATATATTGTTATGGTAAGTAAACTAAACAACTGTAATATCTTGAGTGAGTGTATTAAAACCAGTTTTGTTTCTTCTAGAATATTGCTTGATTTGTTTGCCTTCTACCTTTCAAGCCAGTTTTAGAGAATTGTTTCTTAGTTAAATTCTTCTAGGAGATACCCTCTGGAATGCAGGATACCACAAGGCTCAGTCCCAGCATCATTGCAGCCCTTAGAAGGTTCCTAGAATGTTACCTTTTTAGAAGAGTGTATTTAAATCCAGACCAGCATACTATTTTGAAATATGACATTTTAAGCTTCAGCTTACCTTTTTGTGTATGTTTAATTCAATTTAATTTAATTTTGTTTCCTTGGCTTAAATAAAATGCTTAGGTACTTAGCTTTCAGATATAGTAAATAATTGATTTAAAGATTAGTCAATTTCCTGGTGTACAGTATGTTTCCCTGTGAAAGCTCTTAAGATGTAAAAATCACCTTTAGATAGATGAGATTTATATGTCACACACAAACCATATCCCACTACTCTTTATCTATAAATGATAAAAAAGGGAAAGCTGTGCCATTAGCAGCCCTTTACTAAAGACTCTAGGGTAGTAAATATGGGAAAATGTCTATGTATCTTGTGCACTATGTTATGTAGCAGGTGGTATCTTACAAGAATGCAGGTTTATTCAGAACAGAGAAAATTAGCTAACTGCTGTGTACAAGCTGGGAGCATGTGTAATGGGATGTACTTATGATGTTATTGATGCTGCATCAAGGGCTGCCATATCAGGAGTTCTGTTGAGAAGACACGTTTGGCTCAGAACCGAGTGTTACAGTGAGAATGATAGAGAAATTGTTGAGTGCTACTGTGACACATGGATTTTTTTTTTGGATAGCCAACAGATTATGTATACTGTAGATCTCGAAAGGAAAGATAACTCCATCTCTTTATTTAAAGACATGTATGCCTAGTTATTTCTCACTGCTAGAGGACCTGTAGTCTGATAAAAAGGTATTACTTAAGGGGGGGGGGGGTCTTCAAAATTAAAAGTAAAAAGTCACAAGAGAGCAGTCCAGCATTTCAATTTCCAATAGAAAAAGGAAATTAATATTCAAAGATCCTTGACTTACCCCCCTTACCTTTCCCCTATCGCAATACCCCTAACAGGCAAATGTCAGACTCCAAATTTATCATACCTGAATTACTTTATATATATATATATATATATATATATATATATATATATATATATATATATATAAATGTTTTAGGATGATTACTTTGATAACGCTGTTCCTTGCAAAGACCAGATTTCTTGCATATTCCACTGAGACCCTCATACGAGGGCCATCTGAAATTCTAAACAGCACATCATTATCTGCAGTTTTTACCTCTGCCGTTTGAAAAGAACTGTTGATTTATTACATAGAACAGACTGTGGTGCTCTTCCACTCTCTACAGTCAATTGCAAGAAGTCTTCTTTGGCTCCTTCAACATTAGTAACTTTTCCGGGGCAATCATAGATTAGTTATTTTTTAACACCTTTATTAAATTATCAGTTAAGACATAAACAAACATACATTTATTTAAAAGAAAACAAACCATAGTAACATGTTCCTAATTACAAACATTATACATCACATATTTTTGTATAACTATTGTCAGTCCAACATTACCTATATTGCTCAGTTCCTGCCTCCCCCTAAATGTCACTCCTCCTCTAAACCATCCAGCAGGGAAAACTGTCCTTAAAGCAGAGTTATATCTAAGACAGAAACGAAACCTGTTTCTATCAGACGGGATTTGAACTTCATTAGAAGAATTGGTATTTCTTCCTTTTGAAAATGCAGACGCCATGAAATTCAAATACCTTTCCTAGAAGACAATTTTTTCTTGTGACTGTTACATCTGTCAAGAAGATCTCAGAGTTACAAGTCATCATTTGTAATCTTCCTTATTTAATTTTACATAATGAAAGAGTATTACTATAAAGACTTTTTTTATTTTTATTCCCCAACCGAGTAGCAGCACTAGCCCTTATTCATTTCTTGTTTTTGAAAACTGTTGAAATGTTGGGGAAACATTTACATTTGTTGGATACACACAAACAACTTAGATATTACATCAGAAAAAAAAACAAGGAAATCAGAAAGATAAATCAAGTAACAGTTAGTTGCTTTTTATTTCCGGATACCTTTATTGAATTATCACTTGTGACACAGGCAAATTTGCAGTCATAAAAGTAACCAAACTATATTAACATAACAAACATTATACTTCACATATATGGCTATGCATCATATAATCTAAGCAATATTACATAAATTATTAAATTCCTGCCTTTTTTAAACAAGAAGCATATTTATTAAACCATTACTTGCTATATAGACAAGCATACATTTATAGAAATGAAAACAAACCACACCGACATAATCTTAGTCGCAAGCTGACATACTCCCAGTTGCAAACATTATACATCACTTATAATCTACCCAATCTTTCTCACTCAAACATTACATAGCTCATTTAAGTCTTGCCGTCTTTTAGTCCTTATTCCTTCCTCGTATGTGTTGTTCCCACAATTCCCATTTTTTCCTATCTAATTTGCTCCCACCCTTTTCTAACGATCTCAGTTCCAGTTGTTTTATCTCTGTTACTATATTAAAGAAGTCAGTCAATGAGAAGTTCTAATCAAAATAGTTGGCCAGTACTCCTGCCTATTCCTCAACCTTTCAAAAGCCTTTGATATGGTCTCTCACTGTCTTCTGCTGAACAAACTGGCTAACCTAAACTTTTCTGCTTCTACTACTACCTGGTTTTCCAGATATCTCACTGACCATCTACAATCAGTGAGATGGCTCTCAGCCCTCCTCTTCCAGTCCCCCAAGGATCTATCCTTGGCCTATTACTATTCAATATATTCACTAATCTACTCTACACCACCTGTCCACAGTCATCCCTTGTGCAATACGCAGGTAACTCCACCATCATCACTATCGCAGATACTCCCTCTGACCTTCTCTCTGCAACTCAAGCATCTTTTAGCTCAGTTGAATCCTGGCACTATTTCTCCCAAAGAACTTTACCCACCCTAAATCTGCATTTTCTGTACCGTCCCTCAATAACACCCACATTAATGTTGAACTTAGTACAAACCTACTAGGAGTAATGATAGATGACCAACTCATGCATGATCAACATGTAAACAACTGCATCAAAAAGACACAACAAAAACTTGGCCTTCTTTATCAAAACAAAAAGTTTCTAACTAACAAAGCAAAAATAACCCGATCTCATGTGTACCTCCTACCTAGCCTTCTATATAGCTGTCAAATTCTTACCAATCTTAACTCCACACTACTAACTAAACAAGAGTCTGCCTATAACAAGGTTGCCTGATTCGCTGCTCACCAAACTTATAAATCACATCATTGTCTTTCACTAAGATACATAAACTGGCTGGAAATAACTCACCAGCTTCTACTCTGTCAACTACAAATAATTCACTCTATACTATAACTGAGATCCTTTTGACCTAGCCTATCTCTCCTCATCTCTCAGTATTCCCCCACTAGGTCCCTACGTAGCTCTGACCTTAACCCAGTACAAATTTACAAAGCTAACACTAAAATTGGCTGCAGCCTCTACAGCTACAATTCTACCATATCATGGAACAAATTACCATTAGAAATCAGGTCCCTCAAACATCCAAATCAATTCAAAACTGCCACTAGTGAGTACCTGCAAACTCACTGGTCCTGCCTCTGCACTCATCCTTCCTGATCTCGCCCATTGTCATATGTAATCACCAAAACGTCAAACCTTTTTAGCTCGTAAACCTCTTCAAGGTATCCCTCTTCTTCTCTTATCTCCATTTCTAATGTCACATCTCATTAAATAACTACATACTATGAACTAGCTTCACTGTTTCTTGAAAATGTTTGTATCGAATAATTTCTCTTATGTGTGCTTATGTTTTTTTTTCTCCATTATTATTTTTCTGATAAAATGTATTTCATTGTATGTATACATTGTAACCCGCTGACACTGTTAAAACTAACATTGTAAAACTGTGGAGCTTTTCTCCCCAGGCCTCTGCTGAAAAAGGGCTACTTAGCTTAGTCGGACTAAGCTGGTCAACAAATGTAAAATACAATAAAAAATAAATAGTATAACCTTTTTGTTGTGAGAAATATAATAAATATTTGCAAAGCAAAATAAGACCACATTCTACTAGGGCAACAGCAGCATATTTGAGAAGTTTTTTGATGCAAGATATTTTGGAAGATGTCATGTAATCTACTCTCCACACCTTCACTAAATATTAAAACTTTAGATGCTAATTACAGAGGTAAGCTAGGCTTTGGCACCATAACTCTCAACTGTCCAGATATTTGCCTCATATATCTGATGTTGTCTTTATTCTTCCTTACTGATGGGACTTTGCATCTGATATTGGATCCAACTGTGCTGCTTTCCAAGACTTTAGTCTCGAGCTCCTACCTCTAATCATAATGCACCTTACCTTCCTCAACTCCCCAAATCTCGTTTGCCGTGAATTGTGTCCAGACGTGGTTCCAGTCTTGCGCTAGTGGTGTTGGACTTTTTGGTGATAAGTACAGTTATTCAGTTTTTTCTTTTTCTATATGCATAGTTTTTGGATTCTTCTTCTTTGTTTCTCCTCCCTCCTATTTGTTTCTTGCAGACATTAGGAACTTTAAAGTTTCTCTCGGCTTTCTGTTGTGCTTGGCTTTCTCTTCTGCTGTTGGCACTCTGCTATTCTGCTATTATGTTTAAAAAAAAAAAAAAAAAAAGTGTTTTTCCAGTTTTAAAACTTAGTTGGTATAGTTAAAATAGTTGTTGGCTGTTATTTGTAGTGTTTTTCTCTGTTGCCCATTTGTGTGTGTGCACCTGTTGTTGTGGTTTCTCTAGCTGGTAATGTCAGAAAAACCAATAGGTTTTAAGAGATGCAATTCTTGTGGGCACAAGATTCCTAACTGTGATGCCCGCAAGAAGTGCGTCTGTTGCTTAGAACCAGGACATCTGTATGTGGAGTGCAATGTGTGCGGCCTTCAATTCCCACGCTTTGGCTGACCACAGGAATAAGCTCAATTTAAAGGGCTTTCTGCCTGCGTCCTCCCCTTCTGGGGCTCAAACCCCCCTTAAACATGTTGGCTGCAAGTGACCCCTCTCAGTTCCCTCAGGATATTGTTCAGAGCATGGTCAGAAAAGACCTAGGGTCTCAGATCAGTCCACATTGGATCCAAGTGTCTCCAGAAAGTTGTCGGATCTGAAGATCTCTCTGGATCCATTGTCTATGGCTTCGAGCATGTCGCAGCAAGTGTCTTATCTGAAGGTTCTGTCGGATCCATCTTCTTAGGCTCCGAGCACCTCTTAGTCAGCTATGGATCGTAGGTCTTCTACGGGTCCAAAAAGAGTGATTGTGATCTCAGGATCCCTCGTTCCAGACATTTCCTCCTCAGATCCCAAAGCTTCAGATCTGGTGGTAAGGAGCCTTACACTGGCCTTCCAGGTGGAACCAGTATCCCCAGCTCTTCTGTTGAAGGTCCTTCAAACTCCATCCAAATCAAGGCATGCTTCCTCTGCATCTTCCAGGTTTTCCCAAAGCTTCACCGAGGCCAATGTGGACAGGATGATGCTCAAGTTCCTTAGTGTCACATCCAGAAGGGGGTCTTGCCATCTCTGTCCCATCTGAAATCTGTGAATGCTCTTTCTCCTACCTTGCATAATCCTTTTCTGATCCAACCTCTGGTTTCGGAATCCCAGTAGCCTGTGTACTTGAGAGCGTCAATGTTGGATCCAAGAAAAATTTCTTCTTCAACTCTGACTACATTCCTGACCAGCCCTGTTCTGTTTTTGTCAGATCAGAGCCGGTCCTGGAGCCGAAACATCCTAGGGGGTTGCCTTTGGCTCCGACTTTGTCAGATCTGTCACTTCCCCTTGGGTCTTAGACCTTTGACAGCTCAGATCAGGTTCTGTCTGGAGGCCTTGGATCCATGGGTGGCTCTGCTCTTTCTCCTGTGGTGACTTTGGCTCCGAGGGAGAGGGCCTCCCTGGGTCCGTTGACCTTCCGTGTTGCAGAAAGGGCTTTCTGTAGGATTAGAGAATCATCTCCTGACACCCAGGGTCTGCCACATCCTTCATCAGAACTGAGCATGTCATTCCTGTCCTAGGGCAGCCTGTCTTGAGGAGCCTCAGGCTACTCCCCCCCAGGGAAGTCCCCCTTCTTCCAATAGCTCCCTGGAACACCCCACGGAGGAGGTCCCTTGAAAGAAAAAGTTTAAACAGAATTACATAGAGTCTCTCACGGAGGACACCAATGTCAGTGAGGGAGAAGGATTTCCCAGATTACCACCTGACGATGTCTGTTTCAGAGACATCCTAGAACACATCAGACAGAAAGGTGGCTGGTCCTCCCAACCTTTTTCTGAGGAATCGGTGTTCCTGGTGGCTTTCGGGGTTGGCCCATCTACATCCTGAGTGTTTCCTCTGGAGAATGAGCTGATAGATTTAGTTTTCTAGCAGGCCTGGAAGGAATCAGACATGGTCGAACCTACCCCTAAGCTCCCGATAGGTTCTGTAGCCCACCCTTTGATCGTCCACTTTGGGGTAAAGGTGTTCCAGGAAAGGAAGTAGAAATGGTACAAGCTTGTCACCCGAAGCTCAAACCTTCCAAATTAAGAGAATTTTCTAACCTCAAGCTTTAATCCCCACTTGTTCACTTCTTTTCTTCTCGTGATTTCAGCCGCTCACGATTTTGTCTTACCCTTTGCTCAGTAATTTCCTGTCTATTACAACAGGGAGGGATAAGAATAAGATGGCAGTGAGTCAGGTGCCCATTTTTCAACTGACAATAATTCAAGACAAGCAGACATCGGTTACCTGGATGCTCTGTCCAAGACCATCCATTGACTGGGCATCAGTCCTCCAGGCACCCTTTGCTTCTTTTTTGGTTAAAATAGGTATTCAGAACTTGTCTAGGAGTATTATGAATTACTTCAAAAAGACTTCTCAGACTCCCACACCTGCTTCCAAGCATTCAGATTCAGAGGCTGTTACTTCAGAAGAGAGTGTAAATAGACATCAAATTCTCTTTTTCTTTTTCAGAGTTAGGTATGTAGTTCCTGACATATACAACCCAGATTACATCTCCGTTAGTATAGGGTGGTTTGCTTTGATACTAAATTTGATAAAGGATCATTGTAAATGAGCTACTAAAATGTTATTATTTAAGAAAATATTTGCTAAGCTTCTGACAGTTCAAACCCCAAATCTCAGGCAATTAACTGCATTATTTCTTCTCTAAAGTATATATACTTTTTCCCTCTCTCCAAAGAGCCTTACTTGCTACCTATCTTCTCCTAAAGTAATAGGTTTTACAGAGTTCAGAAGCAGTGTAAATATTTATGTAAAAACCATGTGGCTTACCTACTATGGTTGACCTAGCTGATGTTAAGAGATTTATAGATAGCAGCTTTTAATGCTCTGTCAAACAGTTGAGAGGCTGGGATCCTTTACAGTTTTAAGAGAGTGTACTCATCTGCTACTGTATACATGTACAACTGTAAACTACTAGACCCCCATTGTGCAGTATCATGGAGACATTTTGAAACGCTGTTGGCCAAAGATGAAGACATTGTTGCATTTCTTTCAGGAGGTATGTTTGTAAGCTGGTACATGTACTATTAAATGTGCTTATGACACAGTTAATGCTAAGTTCAGGGTGCTGTTTTTGGTACTGCTTTACAAGGAGGTATGGATGACTCAGAATCCAGCCCTTCTCATATGTCAAGTGTCTGACTTTTGAGTGCTTGCTCAGAGCTTCTTGAATGTTCTCCCCTTTTCAAAATGTGTTTTATGAATATGAGTACAGGAGTAAGCTCATCAGCTGTGTCACACAAATCTGCCTTTAATTTCCAGTTAGACAAAAGACGTTCCTGCTAAATATTGCCTCTTCTCCTTAAACAAATCAGGCAGTAGTATAAGTAGAAAAGTTAGTGCTAAAAGGAGCAACAGAACTGAACATGTAAATAGCAGCAGCAGCAGTAGGGATTCTCCTTACACGACAGATCCTACAGTAACTGTCACTGATTCTCTTTCCCATTGTCTTTTTCATCCCACCCCTCTAGTCCATTCCTGAGAAGGAAGATTTACCCATTATTCAACTCTGTTTCCATACATCAGGCAGACCAGTCAGAGAGTTGTTAATAACAAGATGAGCCACAGAGTTTTGTTCAGCTCCATTTCCTGGGCCTTTTCCAAAAATTCCAAGAGATCAGTTCAGCTGGCTGTGTCTTTATTTTAAGGACTACTGTACAATCATATCTAACACATTTTGCAAAACAAGGAAAGTGATTCCTGATTCTTAATCAAAAAAATGAACGGCCATGGATCTCACCATTTTAAACAATTGTTTCAAGATGAAAAAGTTAAAGATGTTGCCATTAAAAGGCACATTTTGGTGACCATGAATGTGCAAAATGTTTACTTACACATCCCTGTTTATAAAGCTCAAAGGCAGTTTTTTTCCGATATTTTGTGAGGAATTCCCATTATCAGTTTACACCACTTCACCTCAGAT
>NC_056731.1:799881192-799953692 GCF_019279795.1 Protopterus annectens | reverse complement strand
GGGAACAGTCCCTTTCTGAACCTTTCAAATCTAAATTACTGGATGTGCCTTTGCACAAGGACAATCTTTTTGGTAGCAAAGCAGAAGAGGTGTTGAAAAAGTTGGAGGATAAGGCCATATCTATGCAAACTGTTAAGGACTTTATGCAAGTTTAGCCTGTTTGTTTTAGTCAACATTACCCTTCTAAGAATTGGACTTTTCCTGACCCTAGTAAACAGAGTTGCACTAGGCCTAGGGGCTACAGGTCTTCTTGGGGACCGACTTCCACCCCACAAAAGGCTAAGCACTGGTAGGCTTGCTTTTCAAAATCGGGGAGTTCTAAGCAAACTTCCCAAAGCAAGCATTCCTAATGACTCCGGCCTTCCCCTGCCTGCCTCTGTGGGCCCAGGGTTTCCTTTGGGGGGAAGGTTAGCCATTTTTGCAGATGTCTGATTCACCATCACAGACAACAAATGGGTGCTCAAAATGGTACCCCAAGTTCTCCTTTCACACCTTCCCTGTCCACCAAGGATACCCAGATATCCCCCCAAATCAAAGGCAGAAGCAGAAAAACAAGTTTCTTCTTTGCTACACCTGGGAGCAATAGAGCCAGTTCCTGCACTACAGATAGGCCAGGGTTTCTACTCAAGACTTTTCCTTGTCCCCAAAAAAGGGGACACCTGGTGCCCTATTCTGGATTTGTCCATTCTAAACACTTTTCTGGTGATTCCCAAATTCAAAATGCTCACTCTTCAGCAGTTGCTGCCAATGCTGGCCAAGGATTCCTGGCTGGTGACTTTGGATCTCAAAGAAGCTTATCTGCACATCCCAATAAGGGAAGGCTGCAGGCAGTTCCTTTGCTTCAGGGCGGGGAACAGGCACTTCCAATTCTCTGCACTGCCCTTTGGCTTATCTACTGCTCCCAGAGTTTTTACCAAATGCCTGGCTCCAGTCATTGCTATTTGCAGGCAAAGAAAAATTCAAATTTACCCTTACTTGGATGATTGTCTTATTCAGGCAAACTCTCCAGAGCAACTTCTAAAGGATTTGGACATTGTAAAGAACCTTCTCACCTCTTTGGGCTACACCATCAATGAAAAGATGTCAAAATTGGTACCCACCAGGGAGATTGTATTCCTGGTAGTGAGCCTGAACACAGCCACCCAGATGGTATTCCTCCCTCAAGAGAAACAAATGGATCTTTCAAATTACTTCAAAAATTTGGCAAGCATGGCCCAGCTGTCTGCAAGGCAATTCCTGCAAGCCCCGGGATTCATGGCTTCATGTATTATGATGATTCCATATGTCAGACTGCATATGAGGAAAATACAATGGTACCTCAAAAACCTTTGGTGTCGACACACTCAGGATTTAGACTTGGTACTTCCTCTGATTCCCTGCTTGCAGACGGAGTTCCTTTGGTGGGCGACGGCCTGTGCACAGAACAAAGGCCTGCCTTTCTGTCCACCTCCTGCCAGCAAGACTCTCATCACAGATGCCTCAGACTATACTTGGGGAATACATCTAGAGGGCAGATGAATTCAGGGGACTTGGAACTCTCGACAGGTTCATTTGCACATAACTTTGAAGGCATTGATGGCTGTCCAGCAGGCCTCGATGGCTTTCAAACATCTTCTCTCTCTTGGTACTCTTCTGGTCAAGACAGACAACACCACAATCATGTGGTACATCAACAAACAGGGAGGGATGCACTCTTACCCCCCGTGCAGACAAAGCATGATACTGTGGTCCATTGCAGCTTCCACTGACATTCATCTGATAGCTCAGTTTCTTCCAGGAAGGCTCGTCACCTTGGCAGACCGGTTGAGCAGGCAGGTCCTGGATCCTCACGAGTGGCAACTAAACAAGACCTTCTTCTATTGCATCATTCAGCATTGGGGCACTCCCCAGGTGGATCTCTTCTTATCTCCAACCAACCACCTTCTTCCAACCTTTTGCACCAGGGATCATCACAACAAAGTTTGGAAAGTGGATGCTCTGTCCTTCCCCTGGACACAGCTCTTGATCTATGCATTCCCTCCTCTGCCTCTTCTTCCCAGAGTGCTGTTAAAGATAAGGGACGAAAAACCAATGGCATTATCATAGCTCCAGACTGGCCCAGACAACACTGGTATCCACTACTTCGCAGTCTCTCCCAGTCTCAGCCTTGGCATCTTCCCCTGATACCAGATCTCTTGGTTCAGGTAGGGGAAAAATTCTGCATCCTCACCTTCAGACTTTGCA
This sequence comes from Protopterus annectens, assembly GCF_019279795.1. Taxonomy (NCBI): domain Eukaryota; kingdom Metazoa; phylum Chordata; order Ceratodontiformes; family Protopteridae; genus Protopterus; species Protopterus annectens. The sequence goes on along the minus strand of NC_056731.1, from coordinate 799,951,469 downwards.
TTTGGCAGCTTGGCTCATAATTTAAACCTTTCCCAACCAGTGGTTGAGGTCCTTCGTGAGGCCAGGATGCCTAGAACTAGGAAATCTTATGCAGATAAGTGGAAAAGATTCTCCATTTGGATGCAGACTAGAGGGGAAGACCCTTCTCAACCTACTCTTCCACTTATTCTTGACTATCTGGCAGGCTTGCTTAATGGTGGACTTTCCTTTTCTTCTATCAAAATCCATGCTTCAGCTATTTCTGCTCATTGTTCCTTTGAGCATCCCATTTTCTCTCATCCTTTGATGAAACAGTTCCTCAGGGGGGCTAGCAATTTAAAGCCTCCCAGAAGGGCACCTACTCCTGCTTGGGATCTCAATTTTGTACTTGAGAAACTTACTCTGCCTCCTTTTGAACCAGCTGCCTCAGCAGACTTGAAGTTTCTCTCCTGGAAAACTGCCTTTCTTTTGGCTATTACTTCAGCTAGAAGAGTTTCTGAGCTGCAGGCCTTAATGGCAGTAGAGCCTTTTATCATCTTCCATGTGGATCAGGTTTCTCTTCAAACTAATCCCTCCTTTGTGCCAAAGGTGGTTTCTAGCCTGATTCTTAACCAGTCTATCCACCTGCCTACCTTCTTTCTTAATCCTCAGAATAAAGGGAAAAGGTTACTGCATTCCCTGGATGTGCATAGACAGCTTAGATTTTACCTGGACAAGACTAAATCTTTTTGAAAGTCTGATCAGTTGTTGTTCAGTTTTGCTCCTGGAGCTCAGGGCAAAGCTGTTTCTAAACAGACCATGTCTAAGTGGATTGTTCATTGTATTCACCTTTGTTACTTACAGCATGGCAAGGTTCTTCCTCAGAGTATTAGGACCCATTCTACTAGGGCAGCCTCTACCTCAGCAGCATTTTTAAGATGTGTACCTACTAGGGACATACTGGAAGCAGCTACATGGACTTCTGTCCACACTTTCACTAAACATTATAATTTACCCTTGTTTTCTAAGTCCTGGGCTGGTTTTGCCACTGCAGTGTTGCAGGGCATCCTTACCAACCCTTAAACAGTGGTTGTTCCTCCTCCCTTTTGTTTTTTTTTCCTGGGCTTTGGGAATCAACCCATTTTGTAAGGACTGGAACAGTGAATACAGTCGAACATCTACATTTATGGTAAGTGTACACAACTGTACTTTTCACATTTTGTACTGCTTTTTGCATTTTATATATTTGCTGCATTTTTCCTTAAAAAGATAATTCTAAGTTTTATGCAGCTTTTCACAATGCGATTTAACAGGGAACCAGTGAGATCTCCTCAGCACAGGCACAGTATGTTGCTAATGCAGTGCTCCAGTAACCATCCTAGCTGTGTTGTTTTACACAAGCTATAATCAATCTATCTCATTTTCAGGAAGCCCAAGGTAGAAGAAGTATCACAGTAGTTAAGGCAGGATGACACCAAAATAGGAATGACTGTAGAGAGATCCTCTTGAGGTATCAGATGTTTGATCCTGGAAATATTCCGTATACAGAAACAAGATGACTTTACTACTGCCAACACCTGGTCCTTGAACGTTAGGTGATTATCAAAGATAACACCAGTATTGCAAAACCTGGATGCAAACTCATATCTGTTGCAAGCATAAGGAATAAGAGGAGGAGGAGACAAAAGAAGAAAAATCCCTCAGAAAAGCATGCACAGCCATGGCCACAATCTTAGATGCATTGAACTTCAAGAAAGTATTAAGAGCCATACATGAATGACATCCAAATTATTTGCCAAAGATTTCATACTTACCATGTTTTCCTGAGTAAAGCAGAGGTAAAGGTGAATACCATCAGCATAGCAAAGACATGCTAACCCATAAGAGCAGCATAAATGTTGTGTAAAAGCACTGTAACCAAGATCAGACATTGTGGCACTCCATAAACCAAAGGGTGCGAGTTAGAAGAATTTAATCCTTAGCAGACAGATCTAGGGAAGTAGAGAAGAGACCCACAGAGGGAATGCACATATTCCATTGGGGTATCATAATCAACAGTGCCAAATGCCACACAGAGTTCAAGCAGGATTAACACAGAATGAAAAACACTGATCTCTAGTCATAAGATGGTCATTCACAGTCTTAATAAGGGCTTTCTTAGTATTATGGTGAGAGTGAAAACTGGACTGAGATGGATCTGTGTTTTTATTACCATAAGATAAGGCTAAAGCTGAATTTAAATTACTTTCTTAATAACCTTACCAACACATGGAAAGTTTGAAATGGGGCTGAAACTATCAAGTACATTGAGGTTCAGTAATGGTTTCTTGAGGAGCAGGATGACAAAAGCCTCTTTTAATGTTTGTTTGTGTCTTTTGGCTTTTCCTGGTTAGGGGTTGCCACAGCGGAACTCCGATCCGTTAATGATTGGCAGTTGATTTTTACATACCGGCTTGCCAGGCCTGATGCACAACCTTCAACGAAGGTACGCCCATTCATGCATGTCTCCACGCAGAAGATGCTCTATCTGAGAATCGAACCGGACAGCGTCTTACTGTGAGGCGACAGCGCTACTGCAGCACCACCACCGCAGTAGACAAAAGTCTCTTTTAATAATGTTTGAAAATCACAGTCCTCAAAGAGGGTACCATTATCCAATAAATAACTGGACAAACACATCCAGGCTTATTGTGTCAGCAGCATAGATGGGCAAGTGGCTGGCCCACAACTTAGATCACAGTTATAGATGCATCAAAATCATTCATAATCTGTTGTGCCAATGAAGCTTACATAAACATTTTCCAATTCCCTCTACCTTTTCTCTTGAAAAAGGCATAAGGGTATTTAACCAGCTTCACATGAGTTATCTGTTCTGATGTCACCTACAGAGACTTATCTTTTCTGGTAGAGAGCTGTAATTTCTGATTTGGAGATACTGATTTTCATTTCATTTGCTTTACACTTCACAGCAACTCAATTCATTGTATTCTGATGATCAGAGACACCCGGAAAATTCAGGTATTAACTCTTGGATAAAATTTATTTTCCAGGATCCTGACATATGTTTTCCTAGAAAGGTTGAAGTGTCATCACATCCTCCTGTCTTCATCATTGAAAATGAGGAACACTGTCCTGGTTTGCCAGTCCAGAGGCAATGTTCCTGCCTTTAGTTCATTTTTGAAAAGACATTTTAACTATGCCGAGACTGCAACAGTGCCCATAACTTTCAGCATTTCTAACTGCATCTCATTCATTCTTTATAGCCCTGATGCAGAGAAATATTTAATCCCTGCAGTGACCTCATCTGCCAAAATGAATCCAGTTCCACTGTTGTCTCGTGGCACTACCTCAAGTAAAATCATGTTCACAAGATTCAGAAGTTCATCACAGAGTACCTTTTACCTCTCACTAGTGTCTCCTGTTGATATCATCATTTCACTAACAGTATTGAAGACAGCCTAAGCAGTATCCTGCCTTCCTCTGTAGAGTTACCAGATAGTTTGTCAGAACCTCTTTGAAGCTATCTGAAAGTTATTGTACATGGTTTCACCAAATTATTCTTTCACTTTGGTAATGGCTGCAACTCTAGCTTTCTTTGCTTGTCAGCACCTATCAACAAATCATGAGGTTTCCCTTAATACTGGCTCTGAAAGGAAGGCCCCCTTTATCCTGATAGCTTTTCTTACATCTGTTATACACAACTGGTTTCTGGGGTTACCTCCATTACAAGCTCCAACTACCTGTAGGCCACAACTCTTTGAAATCTTGAACTGGGGCTATTTAGACGTCATATTCCCAGCCCCCAACTGTATAAAAGAAGCCATTCTGGAGGTGGGAGTTGAACTCATCCAAGTTAAATACTATAAATCAGATGGCAGAAAGCATAAGCAAAGTCACAAGAAACTATGCTTTAGACAATGTCTAAGAAATATGGAGACTAAATAGACGAAAATATGTGCTTACATATTCTTTAGTCCAAGATTGCCATTTCTCAGAATATTCCTTTTTTTTTGGAAATGTAGCAGTCTTGGAGTTGTTGTTTGAGGATTTGACATCTGGGGTGCGGGGGTTTGCCCCTGTAAAAAAATACGTTTAAAATAGAAGAGTGATGTTCAGTATTTGCTCTTCTCCTGCATTTTCAGTCTTTTTTATTATCTGGAGACTTGGTAAAGTGAGCTTCGAGATTTCAGTAAAGAACTAGTTAAACAAAACGTTTCTTATGATCAAAATAACTGTAGTAGAAGCTATACTGATAACTTGATATGAAAACTATTTAGGCAGCACCATCTCTATGGAATTTAGAGATAAAGCCCTTAGTATGACACAGATGACCTGAGCTCAAATAATGATTCAGGTACTGTGGGAATTGGGGGGTGGGGGGCATTGGAATGAATGGCTGTCATCAGCTCACCCATCCATAGGTTCATAGGTTCATACTAGGCTATCTGCCCTAGGGCATTTATAAGCCTAGCCAGAGTGTGTGTGGCTTTCGCCACCCCTTGGGATGAGAATACTAAGCCCATTTAGGGTTTAGTTTACTGTGCCTCTGTCTAGTAGTGACACAGAGATGACCCCCAGGGTAAACCTACGATCTCCCATCCACTCGTCAAGATTTCTCTTGAAGAGAGTTAGTGAGGGGCTCTGCCTAACATGGACTGGGATTCTGTTCCAGAGTGTAGGGAGCCTCTGGGTTATGAATCTGTCCCTCCAGCACGTCCTATTTATTTCTGTGTTGAGGTTCAAATTTCTTGCTCTCGTGGCTCTGATGGATTTGGATTTTCTGAGGTGGAGCATGTCCATTAATTCTGGATTGGACATGGCCTTGTACGTCAGGCATAGATCACCTCTGAGTAGGCGGTATGCGACTGAATAGAGCTGGAGTTTCTTCAGCCGGGCAGCATATGACATATGTTTGAGACCCTTTAACATCTTGGTGAGGAACTTTTGGGGTCTTTCTAACTGCTGCAGGTGTCGGGTAAGATACACCCCAAATGGGGCATTGTACTCAATCATGGGCCTGATAAGAGAAGAGTGCAGGGGCACAATGACCTCTCTTGATCTAGATGTGAATCCCTTCTTGATGAGGTGGGCAATATAGAAGGTCTTCCTAACCACCTTGGCAATGTGAGTGTCAAATGAGAGGTTACTGTCGACTTGGGTCCCTAGGTCCCTGATTACCTCTTTCATACTTAATGGATTACCACCTATGTGGTAATTTGTGGGTACCTTGTTTTTCCCAAAGGGTATGACTATACATTTTTTGGCGTTCAGTTTAAGGCCATGGCTGTGGCACCAATTATCCGTTTCTAGGAGGCCTTTCTGAAGGATGCTTTTGTCCGCTGGAGTATCAATTATGGTGCCCAGTTTGCAGTCATCTGCGAACTTTGTCAGCCACAATCCTCCTATGTTTGCTTGCACCTCGGAAAAATAAATGCCGAGCAAGAGGGGTCCCAGGACTGAGCCCTGTGGTACACTGCTTGTGACTGGCTTAGAGTCTGACATGGCTCCAGCAATTCTGACCTTGTGGGTTCTGTCCTTGAGCCAGTTTCCATCTTGTGACATATGGGTTTACATTTAAGCTGGTGAGTTTGTCAATGATGCTCGAGTGGGGTATTCTGTCGAAGGCTTTTGCAAGGTCAAGGTAGGCTGTGTGAACTGCCTTACCCTCATCAATGGCCTTAGTGACTGTTTCAAAAAAGTCGACTAGGTTCAAAAGGCAGGATCTGCCTTTGACAAAGCCGAATTGGGTAGGATCCAATGTCTGTAGGCCCCCAATGTCTTTGTTTATGAGTTCCATAATGATCCTTTCCATAGCTTTGCAGACCAGGCTCATCAAGCTTATGGGGCGGTAATTTCCAGGGTCTGTAGAAGCACCTACTTTGTGGAGTGCGACCATTGTTGCTGTACGCCACTCTTTGGCTGGAGGGATGCCCTGACTTGCCACAAGGATGCCAGCTAATGAGAGTACTAAGTGTTATCTAGTGGAGTTCAAGCCAGCACTGCCATAGTGCATAGCAGAGTGGGGGAGAGTGGAGCTGGGGAGAATCCAGCATGCAGGGGCATGTTTCCCCATGAAGGACAGCAGTAGGGAGCTCACTGCAGATGCTAAGGGGAGAGGAACTGCTTTCAGTCAGAAGAGCATAGGCCATAATCAGACTCATTCCTTACCATCTGATTCTCACTGAGGAAAAGAAGGACTGATTAGGATTCCTGAAAAGGAAGGAATGGACTGTAGGGCTTTTGCCCAGCCAGGAACATCCAGCTATCATGTCCCAGGAAGAAATGGGCCAACTGGGAGCCAATAGTGAACCGTCAAACAAGTTTTTGGGAGGGTGCCTACAAAAGCACTATTTAGACTCTGGTTGTAAGAGAAGGTATAAAGAAGGAATTTGGGGAACCACAGAATATTTTTTTTAAGAATTACATAAATGAATGCGATGGCTGAATGCAGAAAACGATGAACATATGCATAGAAGATTTACAGAAATAGGGTTAGATTGGTAAGAAGTATTGTAAAGGTGAGTAGGATAAAGGCAGAAGAAGACAGGGTGGTATAAAAATGGGATTGCCAGTATAGAAGAGAAAAAAAAACAATTAATATTGTCATTAGTTGAATTTAGGGGAATGTGAGGGTGAATATATAACCAGAGGAAGATTAAACGTAAGTAGTGGATATGAGCAAGGAAGAAATTGAAAACAGAAATAGAACCTCCCCTCGCAGAATATAAAATCAGAAGGGACAAAGTCGTAGGTAACAGAACTGAGGGTGGAAAGAAGCTAACAAAAAGTAACTTAATGCTAAAAAAAACAGAGCTATGAATGGAGAAGAAAGTTGTTCCTGTAAAGTTTTGAAAGCCTATGTGTTGTTTGAGCACCCATGAAAGCAAGGTGAATTGTTAACCTACAGGTGTAGTCAAAGCACAAGACTCAAGTCAAGATCTACCAATGAAGACCCTCCTTCATGGGTCCTTGGTTGAGTATGTTCTCTCACCAATCCCAGTTTGGAATTTTCTGTAAAAGTACTGCATTTGGGGATGTTTGTGAACTCATACTGAAGCATACTGAGATGTGTTATACTGATTGTATAAGCATGCACTTCTTCCCTGCCTGCCAGTTTTATTTTTGTTACTCAACAGTCTGGCTCTTGATTCTTACTTTCATAAGAAAGTATTGCATTTGCTTACTTAGACATCACCAGAACAAGGGTTGGTGAGGCCATCAGATTAGCAACTGAGCTTTGTCTATAATGTTTTGGGGAAGAGTATGACACTCTCAGCTGTCACGAGTCCCAGAGGTTCATCCCATCTAATCAAAGGCAAATAAGAGAAAAGCTCTTGATTTACATCAAGACCAGAAACATAGTGGTTGTTGAGAGCAAAAAAAGCAGTAAGAAGGTTCTCCTTATAACTCCAGGCATAAACTGGAGCATAACCGCAGTGACAAATACTTGGTGAACAAGTCAAGTTCTGACCCTTCTTGGGGATAAGTATGATGTATGTATGATGTCGCTCGTCTTGGTTTACTGTTGAAGACGAACAGGTAGGGTTGTTCGTTTATATACTTTATTACACAGAAACACATCAGGATGGATAGCAGCAGTACAAAATAAAAATGAACCAATTAACTGACAGACTACACAGATATACATGCTTACATCTCAACAGCTAACTACAAAATGGCAGTCAGGTTCACACGTGCTCAGTATTTATACACTTGTGCAAGCCCCTAGAATGCTTCTTAAAGGTATGCATACATATTAATCTGCATCCTCCCTCTTTAATGAATTGCCCACAATATAATAACATTTGGAAAAGAAACATGCAATTGTACAGACAGTAAGAAATAAACACATCATTCATGTCCAAGTTGCCATGTATCTGAAACATGGTCTAGAAATGCGACCTGATCTAGTGATATAGCACACAGAACTGGGTTTAGCAACATCATTGGTGAACAGCTTGCTTCAGGAGTGTTGAGATTCTTGTCAGGAGCAGGGATATTTACTGGAACATCCTATGGAACTGGAATGCTAGATAACTCACTCTGAGATATAGAGTCTTTCTTGCAGGTATAATACTGCAGTACAGGCTTGGACACTGGGATCAAATTTTTCCAATTCTGCTTGAATTTTGCTCTTTGCGATTCCACAATATACGATCTCAGCTCTGGACATACACTTTTCACCAATCCGATCAAAACCTTTTGACGTCTGCATCCTCACTATATCTCCCCTTCTCGTAATGGATTGAGTGGTTTGCTGGTCTTATCTTAAGAGGACTTCTGGGATAAGGGCTTCTTTAACAGATGGGCTTTCACTGACCTGTTGTTATTGATATGATATCGACTATGCATACCCATAGTGCCTTTTTTAGGCAAGGCTCAAAAGACAAACCCACCTCCATAGGTATCACAAGGGATAAGAAACTAAGAGTAATGCTACTCAATGCCAGAAGTCTAAACCTCAAGATGCACACACTCGAAACTCTCCTTAGCATGGAGAACATTGATATCTGTGCAGTAACAGAAACCTGGTTCAAGACTCCCGAGAGCAACCCAGCACTACCAGGTTATACCTCATACCATGCTTTTAATCCCCAAAACTTGGACCGAACCACAAAAGGAGGGGGAGTATCAATATTCGTCAAAGATACTCACACCTCCAGGTTGGTGGCACAGCATGAAGCATCAGAGACTATCCATGTGCAACTAACAGTGGGTAAAACTGCCTTCCAGTTTATAGCCTGCTACAGACCACCCTCCCAAACCCAGGAACCCCACTCGGCCTTCCTGAGAACACTGGAAAATATGAAGGTCTCTCCAAACACCATTATATTGGGTGACTTCAACTACCCAAACATAGACTGGGAGCATTACTCTAGCTCCAACACCCTAGCCCAAAGGTTCCTAGAATTTATAAACTCACATGCTTTGGAACAACTTGTTACCACTCCCACAAGAGGGGAAAACATACTGGACCTGATCATCACCAACATTATACTCTATGCTCCAGACCAGAAGTGTATCCCTCACTGGTAAGATCAGACCATAAACTAATCTCACTGGATATTCACATCCCGACCCCACCCCCTGCCCAGAAAACCACAGTGAAAACTTATCTAAAGCAAATTTCACACTCCTTAAAACCGAGGTGGAATCCTTCAAAGCCCCCGAGCCTGTGGAAAATACGGCCCAGACTGCAGAATCCTTTATAAACGCATTCTATGAACACCTTCAGGAATGCATGGATCATGCAATCCCAAATAAAACCAAGACCCAATCCTCCAAAGGCAGACGTCCTGTCTGGTGGACCCCAGCCATAAACAAACTATACAATAGAAGGAGGAAGCTACTACATGATAGAGCAAAATCCCAAAAAGGGAAGGCATCTGTGATAAGTATTAGCAAAAAACTACGGGCACTCATAAAATCGTCTAAGGCCAGCTTTGAGAGAAAAATTGCACAGGACACTAAGGATAATCACAAGGCTTTCTTTAGTTATGATAGGAACCTGGGTGGGAATTCCCAGATATGCTCAGAATTAGTCCAAAATGACAAAAAATACATCAAACCCACAGACATTGCCAACATCCTAGCTGACAGGTTCAGTGCAAACTTCTCCACCCCCTCCCCACCAAAAGAGCAAATATCTATCCCAGTAGAGTGCTGCCCCCCTGACATCTCAGATGCTCAGGTAAGAGCCGCCCTCTCCAAAGCAAAAAACAGCATCAGTGGGACCAGACGGTGTCCCGGGCTGCGTCCTACATGAACTCCAAGAAGAGCTAAACCCAAACATAAAACTACTGTTCAGTCTCAGCCTTACTACAGGATATGTACCCAAAGAGTGGCGTACAGCAACAGTGGTCCCTCTCCACAAAGGTGGTGCCTCAATGGAAACTGGAAACTATCGCCCCATAAGCCTGACTAGCTTGGTCTGCAAAGCTATGGAAAGGATCATCATGGACCTCATCAATAAAGATATTGGGGACCTGCAGACACTGGATCCTACCCAGTTCAGCTTTGTTAAGGGCAGATCCTGCCTCTTAAACCTGGTTGATTTCTTTGAAACAGTCACCAAGGCCATTGACGAGGGGAAGGTGGTCCACACAGCCTACCTGGACCTTGCAAAATCCTTCGATACAATACCCCACTCTGGCATTATAGATAAGCTCACCAGCTTAAATATAAACCCCTATGTCACTAGATGGGTTGCAAACTGGCTCAAGGACAGAACCCACATGGTTAGAATTGCTGGAACCATGTCAGACTTCAAACCAGTTACAAGTGGCTTCCCACAAGGCTCAGTCCTGGGACCTCTCTTGTTCTGTATATATTTCTCAGAGGTACAGGCCAACACGGAAGGACTGTGGCTGACCAAGTTCGCAGATGACTGCAAACTGGGTGCCATAATTGACTCTCCAGCCGACACAAGCATCCTCCAAAAGGGCCTCATAGAAACAGACAACTGGTGCCAGAGCCATGGCCTCAAGCTAAATGCCAAAAAGTGTATAGTCATCCCCTTTGGCAAAAACAAAGTGCCCACAAATTACCACATAGGTGGTAATCTATTAAGTACAGAAGAAGTAATTAGGGACCTGGGGACCCAAGTTGATAGCAATCTCTCATTTGACAACCACGTGGCCAAAGTGGTTAGAAAAACATTTTATATAGCCCACCTAATCATGAAGGGATTCACATCTAGATCAGGGGAGGTCATCGTGCCTCTTTACTCATCCCTCATCAGGCCCATAATTGAGTACAATGCCCCTCTTGGGATGTACCTTACCAGACACCTGCAGCAACTGGAAAGACCCCAAAAATACCTCACCAAGAGGATCAAAGGGCTCAAACAGATGCCATATGCTGCCCGGTTAAAGAAACTCCAGCTCTACTCAGTGGCATACCGCCTGCTCAGAGGCGATCTGTGTCTGATGTATAAAGCCATATCCAACCCGGAATTAATGGACATGCTGCACCTCAGAAAATCCAAATCCCATCGAGCTACGCGCTCGAGAGACTTGAACCTCAGCACTGAAATAAATAGGACATGCTGGAGGGACAGATTCATAACCCAGAGGCTCCCTTCACTCTGGAATAAAATCCCAGTCCAGGTTAGGCAGAGTCCCTCATTGACTGTCTTCAAGAGGAATCTTGATGAGTGGATGGGAGATCATAGGTTTACCCCGGGTATCACTTCTGTGTCACTGTTAGACAGAGGCACAGTATACTAACCTCGAAAAAGGGCATAGCAAAATTAATTTAAAATGGGTGGCGAAAGCCAAACACACTCTGGCTAGGCTTATAAATGCCCTAGGGAAGATAGCCTAGTATGAACCTATGAACCAACAATGAGCTACTAATTGGTAGTGTGGTTTTGTTTGTCTCGACAGAAGTCTCTGTACAGGTGAACCAAGATGTTTATCAGGAGGAACATTTCTGAGATTCAAGAAAACATCGCTGTTGTCTTATTTCAACTTCTCTAGTTATTGTTTCACACTTTGAACTGCACATTCTGCCAAACCATTTGACTGCAGGTACTCAGGGCTATTTGCGACATGAGTAACGTCCCACTCATCAGCAAATCTTTTGAACTGCTGGCTTATAAACTGTGTACCATTGTCAGAAATAACTTTGTGCAGGCTACCACGGACTGCAGAATGACGCTTCATCTTAGTAATGACAGTACTGGATGCTAGATTAGGAACTAGGTCAGTGTCGAACCAATTTGAATAAGAGTTTACTAACACCAAGTAATGTTGACCATTCCATACAAAAATGTCTGCAGCTACTGTTAACCAAGGTAGTTCAGGAATCTGGTTTAGGTGAAGTGTTTTTTTCTGTTGATGTGGCCCAGTACTATTACAATACAGGACAAGATGAAAGTACTCTGTCAATGTCCCTTGACATAGAAGGCCAAAATACTAGGTCTGTCACCCTTCTTTTGGTAGAATTAGTTCATGGGTGGCCACGATGCAAAATAGTAATGTACTCATGTTGCAAGGATTTTTGGAACAATCACTTTTGGACCTTTCATGATGATACCATTGTCAAACAGAATCTCATTTCTAAGGAAAGTACTGTTGCAGGTCATGAGGTAAACAAGATTTCTTTGACAGCCATCCTCGACTGATAAAAGTGGTTGAGCTTCTGAAGAACTGGATCTGTGGCTGTATGACTTCTAAGCTCATCGAGACGTGTGGAAGTGAAATTTCTCTCTTCCATGACTTCAAACTCAAGTTTCTCATTTTCATGCTGTTCAGTGTTATATCTGGGCAAACTGGATAAAGTATCAGCAAGATAAAGAAGTTTGCCTTTTGTGTAGACAAGACTGCAATTATACTTTTGCAATTTGAGCATCATACGTTACAATCTGGCTAGAGCTGTATGCATAGGCTTTCTCAAAATAGTGACTAGAGGTTGATCTGTTTCAGTCTGGATAGGTTTACCATAAATATAATCATAGAACTTCGAACATGCAGACACAATTGCCAAGAGCTATTTCTCTGTTTGTGCATACTGCATTTCAGTTTGGGTCAGAGTTCTGGACGCATAGGCTACTGGTCTATCCTGTTGAAGAATGATTGCACCAAGACCAAACTTAGAAGTATCACAAGAAAGAGTAACTGGTTTGTGAACATCGTAGTAGTTGAGAGTTGATGGACTGGCAATTCTTTGTTTCAGGACATCAAATGCTCTTTGGTGGTGGTATAACCATGACCAAGATTCATCTTTGCATGTCAGCTCTCTAGGTGGTGCTGAAAGTTGGCTCATGTCTAGAATGAACTTACCTAAATAATTAACCATGTCAAGAGAATGTAGGGCTTGAACATTGTCTAGAGCTGGCATCTCAAGAATTGCCGTTTGCTTGGAAGGATCTGGTGGTAAGCCTGAACTGGTAAATAAATAACCAACATACGTAACTTCTCATGGCCTGAATTTGCACTTCTGAGGATTCAGCTTAAGATTCACTTGTCATGCTCTTTCGAGAGCTTCCTTGAGGTTTCTGTCATGCTCTGCTTCACCATTACCTCCTACTAGAATATCATCTACTATAACAGCACACAGATACCCAGAAAAAAATTTGCTCCATTGCATGCTGGGAGACTTCACTGGTAGAATTTATCCCAAATGGCATTCTCAAAAATCTGTACCTGCCAAAAGGAGTACTGAAAGTGGTTAGCAATGAAGATTTTTCAGTCTAGCAAAATTTGCCAAACTGAACTCTTTGCTTGCTTCCAAGACAGAAAAAACAGTGGCATTTGGCATAAGAGCAGCGACTTCTTCAACTGTAGGCATTGGATGATGAGGTCTTATCAGTGGATCAATACATATTCTGATATCATCTGAGCTTTTCTTATGAGCCACGACCATGTAAGATACCCATTCAGTTGGTTCGTCTACTGCACCAATTACACCTTGCTGCACCATTTTGTCTAACTCAGCTTTGACTCTGTTTTGCATAGGTATTGGAACTTTCCGGGCTGGCCTCACAACTGGACTGAACCAACCAAAAAGCAGCCAGCACCAATCTTCAGCTTTCCAGTAGTTGCATATTTATTATTCCATCACACATACTGCAAACAAACATTTTACACGTTACCGAAAATTCACAAAAATTTGGAAAAACTGCCTGGAAGACCAATTGTATAGAGCAAAGGTTCATTGACAGAACCCCTTTCAGCCTTTCTTATGAAATATCTCAAACTGTTACTAAAATATGTACTATCTCATATTCAAGATGTTACTCAATTTTGAATATTATTGATGACGTGCAAATTGAAACGGGATGGTTGTCGTACTTTAGACATTGTTGCCCTTTATAGAAATATTCCATACTGGGCTGGCCTTATGGCAGTAGAGTTTTGGTTGAATAGGGCTGGCCTGTATCCCCCTGGCTTTAACACATTTTTATTATGTTTGAATGGAACATGTCCTTACAAAGAATGTGTTTTATTTTGGAAACCAGTGTTATTTACAACTGAAGGGTACAGCAATGGAAGCTTCATTTGCCCCAATATATGATGATCTCTTCATGGAATTTGTAGAGGAACAGCTAATTTATGAGTCTCATAATTTATTTTTAGATGCTATTGATATTTGGCGATGATATTTGGATGACTGCTGGTTGGTATGGAGGGAGGAAGTTTGTATAGTTGCAAGAATTTGTGAATGACTTAAATGAAAACAAATGGGGTATACAATTCACTCTCAGTTATCACTCTCAAACCATTACATTTTTGGACGTATTAGTCATGGTGATGGATGATGGTACATTGCGGAGTTTTATATTTAGGAAATACCCGAAGTTTAACACTCTACTACATACTTCCAGTTGTCATCCTAAATATATGGTCAACAGTATTCCTAAATCTCAATTTTACAGGTTAGAAGGATTTGTTCTTCCTTTGATTTTGCATGTCACCAACTAGATATGATTCAGAGATTTTGTAATAGGGGGATATTCTTTGAGTTTGAATAGACAAGCACAGGTTGCAGCTAGTCAGGTATCTAGATCCTCCTTATTGACCTGTCAAATTAGACATAAGGAAAATACACAACCTATTAGATTTATTATGAGTTTTGGTGAAAATACTGCTTTAATTAAAGAGGTTATAGTTAAACATTGGGATATTTTGGGCATGGAAGATAGATTAAGGGAAATTTTGCCCCCCAAATGCCTTTTCTCTTGTATAAAGGGGAAAACAATGGATGGATGGTTCAGTCATTATAAAAGACGTTATAAAGAGGCTAGGGTGAAGCATCAGCGAAGATTAGATGGACACAGACTAGTGGGTTGTTTCCCTTGTGGACATTGTACTTTTTGTAAATTCATTAATAAGGGTAAACCGTTTTCTTCCAGGAATAGGTCTACTGTCTTTGATATTTTAGTTTACAGCAATTGTAGCACAGAGTGGGTAGTATATTTGTCTACCTGTTCGTGCACTGCCTACTATGTGGGGCAAACTTTGCGTCCTTTAAAATTAAGGATGTCTGAACATTTGAGTGACATTCGTTGTGATAGGTTAACTTAATGCTTTGTATAAACACACTTTAAAACATGCTTCAGCTAGATTTATGTTTACTATTATTGATAGATTATATTTTCATACAAATTACAACATGGGAGGGCATCAAAGGTTAAATTATAAAGAAAAAATGTGGATTATTATATCAGGTGGTTTGTTTGCACCAGGGCTTAATAAGCAGTTTTAATAACCAATGGGAGTTGGGATTGGGTTATTTAAATGTGATGTAATGAATGATTATTATGCGCTGATGAAGGCTTACAGCCGAAACCGGCATGCAGTATGTGTGATGGAATAATAAATATTTAACTACTGGAAAGCTGAAGCTTGGTGCTGGCTGCTTTTTGGTTGGTTTAGTTGGTATTTTGGCCTTTGTACCTTTCCGTACTTGTATGGGACTGTGTTCTCATTTGAATTGCTGACAACTGGACTGGCCTCTTGTTCTAACTTCATGGAGTACACAACTGGTAGTTTGCCTAATTTGTCTTCGAATAGAGCAGCACTGGGCGGAATTAGAATAGTGGTCCTTCGAGCTTAGATGGGGACTTCCTTATTAAATGAAAGTAGTCCCATTTTCAAACTGTTTCTGAGGTCTAATAATGACTGCACGTGCCTTTTGACCACATACAATTGCAAGTCATAGATGTTCCCAGCAGAGTAGCGTGAGAGCACTACTGAACCTTCAGTTTGAATTTCTTCACCACCATAAGCAACAAGCTTCACACACATTGCCAAATCAAGGTTCTCACCAGCACATACTCTAGCAAATGTTTCTGCTGATATAACATTGCACTTTGAACCTGTGTCAACTTTGAGGTCTATGGATCCACTGTTTATCCGAACAGTACAAAATACTTCATTCTTTGCTCATAAATCTACTGCATTAACTGTTTCATTAAACACAGACACACCATTAACATTAAAAGTAGGGCCACAGTTTTCTAATTGATCTTGTCTTTTTGAATGCTCTCTTTTAATAAAAAAATGCCCATTGTTTGATTTACAAAAGCTTTTGAAATAATTACACTTATTACATTTATGGCATTGCTGACCAAATGCTAAGCACTTTTCTCATTTGGGATCATGATTTGCACCACAGTTATGACAGTTGACTATGAAGCTAGGTGAGGGAACATGCTTTGTGTTTGCTGACTCTTGTGCTTCACTGAGACTGTGCACACTCTGGAATTTGCTAGAAAGGTACAGGGTTTCCCAGTGACTGTTGCAGGGCTTACAGTAGCTACTATGTGCTTAGGCCTGTTTCTTTTGACCATGTGCTGCATACTATCAACATTAGCACTAGAAGATATTGGAAGCATGCATTTCTCATTTGTAAGCATATTTGTGTGTTTTGCTGAGCTCATATATCTGACAAATCTCAATGGCCTTATTCAAAGTTAAATCACTGTCACAAAGCAAAATCCATATCACTGCATCATTTTTAATACCACACACTAGTCTGTCTTTTATCAACTCATTCCTTAAATCACCAAATCTGCACGCTTTGGCTTTATTTCTCAAGTCAGTTATATATGCTGCAAAAGTTTCACCATGCTTTAGATCTCTTTTGTAAAATAAGTGCCTTTTCCATTGTAATATTCGTTTAGGGGCAATACATTTCTCTAAATTTACATTTTAAGCACTCAGAGTCTTCCCTTGACTCAGCCGGTGCTACTATGTGACAGATTCTCCCCTCCCCTGCAAATACAGCAGGTACATACACAAATGAATGCTCTCTTTCTATGGCTTCTGAACCAGATAAATTAAATAGAATAAATGTCTTTGTACTGTCATCTTTATCAGAAAATGCTGTTTATATGAAAATATCATACTGTTGCTCAAACACTCTCCAATTCTCTGCAGTATTATTATCAAACACAAGAGGGCCTGGTTTTTGAAATCTATCTGCCATACCAACAAAGTATGTCCAAACACACTGAAAATATGGCTCTTCTAATTATATACAAACATACACACACAGCCAGTACTTGTAATGACAGTCAAATGGACAATAAACTCTTTGAATACTGTACTTTGCAAAATATACTTTGAAATGGCTGTATTTTGTGAAATAACTGTACTGTAATACTGCAGAACTGCACAAACTCTGTATATTCCTGATATTTTGAATAGCTTTAATTAATGCAAAAAAAGTAGCTCATGGTGAAAAAATGTGTGCATTTTCCTTATTTTATACATTTTATGCGATTCAGACTTTATTTCAAATATTTTCCGTAATTATTCAAATACTTTCTATCAAAATGTTGCAGATTCGGACATTTTGTTTACTTCGAAATTTGTTTAGAGCATTCTGAGTGCTTCATTTTATATTGTGTAAATAAGAGATCATTTAAGTAAGCTTTGATACCTGAAATACGTTTCTGACCTTTTTTGCAAATTATGCATGCAGAAGAGTTGATCCATTCCTCTATATTCCTCCACCATTAACTGAGTGCCTTCTGGTCTTGATTCTGGATTTCTAGATCCCATTCTGAGACCATGTCGCTCATCTTGGTTTATTATTGAAGATGAACAGGTGAGGTAGTTTGTTTATATGCTTTATTACACAGAAACAGATCAGAAACAGATCAGGATGGATAGCAACAGTACAAAATATAAATGAACTGATTAACTGACAGACTACACAGACATACATGCTTACATCTCAACAGCTAACTCCAAATGGCTGTCTGGCTCGCACATACTCAGTATGTATACATTGGTGCAAGCCCCTAGAAAGCTTCTTAAAGGTATACAATACATACTGATCTGCAGATGACCTACCCCCAGTCCCTGCAGGTAGATGGGTTGCTGTGAGCTAATGAGGGTATGTGCCTCAGCTTTTCCTCTGCTTCAGTTTAGGATGAAAGGAGTAGGATGGTGCAGTCCTGTTTCCACCATTGGGTTTATCCAGGGATTCTTGCTGCACCATACACTCAGATGATAGTCTTGTTTCTGAGAAGCAGTCCCTTGAGTCATCTTGTCACAGATTAGTGCTATTTGGTGGTAAGAACTTTCTCCCATGACATCCTCACAGGCCTAGCTGTTTTAACAGGTGCAGGTACTAGTCGAGGAGACCATCCCACTCCAGGGCTTATGTCACAGAGGCTAAATACCATGAAGATGTTTGATGTGAATTTGTATTGTGGGTGTAGGATCACATATACAGGGAGTTAGGTCAGAAACCCATGCAAAGTCCATTATAGACCTGTCCTCTGCTTTCTTATCCCTTGATGCCCAGAAGTGGTCAGATATATGTTCACCTTCACTTAATGCCACATGTAAGCTTAATCCTGTGGGTGGTGGAATGGTGTTATATTCTCTGTAACTCTACCTTCATAAATCAGAGGATCCCGGGTCCACTGTTTCTGATACAGTTAAGTATAATATTGAGTTCTTCTTCTCATATGTCTTTCCACCAGCAGACCTCTGTTTTGGAGAGGCTGTCAGTCTTAGGAGAAACAGAGTGGGCTGAATTTAACCTATATCCTTTCCTCCAAGAACTGCTTTGTAATGTTTCTGGGGAAGAAGCCAGTGGAGGTATATATATATATATATATATATATATATATATATATATATATATATATATATATATATATGTATATATATATAGGTCTTTCAGAATGCTGGCAATGTCTCTGTGCCCCCTTGACCCCCAAGAAGGTGGATGCCCTTTGTAAGCCCCAATCTGAGTAGGTAGACTAATTTACTAAGAATCTTGCTTCTGACACCTTTGCAATGTCTTCAGTATGGCATAGGTCCCAGAGACCACAGCTTTTTGCCACCTTGCCAACATGCAGAATGTCTAGAGCTATGGAGTGGTGTATCAGGAGACCTTTTTTGCCTGCCACATCAGGGCTTATGGCCCTAAAGTATTTGTCTCACCTCTCCCATTTTCTGTTTGCATTTATTTGCATGGATGACTCTGGAAAAAGCTAAAAGACCTCCAAGGGTTTGGGTTCAATTAAAAAGTTTGTGATACTGTCTTTGTAGGATGCTGTGTTTCTTACTGCAAGTTTGACTGCACTGGCACTTTAGCTAGGGTTGTAAGCTCAGATATGTGACTGTGTAAGATGGCATAGCTGAAGGTGTCATCTGTGAAGTAGGATCTCATGAAAAAACTTCCAGGATACCCATTTCTTGTGGGGGATGCTAGTCAGTCAGCCTGTCCAGAACATGGGTTATAACTACCTGAGGAGAAAACACACGCCCTAATTTCTGGAAAGAGCCTTTATAACCCCCCTCCTGTTTCTTTCACTGCCTTATCTTCTGAGCCTAACCAACTACTAATATACCCCTTTTTTGTCCCAAGAAGTGTCACATAATGTTTCTTCCCCCTCTGCTAGCTAAGTTGCCTATGGTGATGACTCTGTTTGCTGCTTCAGTGCTGTCCAGATTGCAATCTTGCAATGTTTGTTTGGGGGAAAGGGGGATGTACACTCTTTGATCTCAGTGACTTAATGAACCATGGCAAGAGTCCAATTAGTTATAAACATTGTATCTGTCACCCTACTCCTAGAGTTCACCAGTCCTCCCTCAGAAAGAGTTTCTCCATTAACTCCTGGGATGATCTCAAATTCTTCTGTTTAGAAAGATTGTTGAGGCTGTCCCAGGTTTGATGAATGGAAGAGGATTGTGCTGTTACCTCTTCATGGTCTTGAAGGAGGCAAACAGTTTTTTGTCTCTTTTGGATATTAACAAATTCCACCAGTATCTGTCTCGCATGTGGTTTGAAATGGTCATTCCATACTGGATTATGCATTTGCTTCCACTGGGTACTTGGCTGAAATTATTGGATATGATGGTCATCTTTTAATACATCAGTATTTCAGGTCAACACAACAGATTATTCCGGTTTGTTGTGGGTGAGTATCAGTTCCAGTACAAAATGTTGCTATTTTGACTTTCCCAATGTCTTTTTCAGGGTTTTGACCATGGTGGTCAGTGCATTCTAGGAGAAGCATCACCTCTCCTGTTGTTCCCTTTCCTGCATGACTGGCAGTGATAGCCCATCTAAGGATTACTTGAAGGTGGCCCTTTTGTTGACACTTCCATGTTTACAGTCCTGGGGTTGGGGGGTGGGGGCAGTACTGTAGAGCTATAAATTGAATTAAGTCGACTCTATGCCTACTTCAGAGAATAACATTTATTGGCATGGAGTTGGGCAGTCTTCAGTGTTGAATATTCTCTCTTTTTGAGCACACCATTGAGGTTATTGCCCTAACCAACTCAGTCAGGAAGCAGGCCAGGAACTAGTCCACCATTCTGTTATGCTGGTTTGGGCCTGATGGTTGCCATGGTCACTTTGGTGGCATTTGCTTGCCTGAGGATCTAGGTGCTGTACTGAACTGTTAAGTTGTCAGTAGCTTTAGAGCTGCCATATTGTTGTGGGAAGCTTCAGGTGTCAGATCCCTTTAATATGGCCATGGAGGGGATGGATAATCTTCATTCTTGTCATGAGTCTTCCCTTTTTGCATGTGAACCTATCCCACATTCTGACAATACATGCTTCATTTGTGAGCTCAGCTGGGCTTTCTGGGGTGCAGGAAATTTGTTTCCCCAAGAAGAATGGGGCTCCACATTAACAGGGTTAAGCAGAGAGCGATTTCCCCCTTATTCTGAAAGCCTTGGAGAAGAAATTGTTTCCAGGATCTTTCCTAATCTGGTCAAATATTCAGTCCCTCATGGGATGACTAGCTACGTAAGAAAAAAGACACAGGTCTTTGCCTCCCTCTGCAGGGAGGTTGATTCATAGCTGACATAGAAAGGCATCATTCAGTATTTCACATTTCCAGGGGTGTGAACCATCCTGACAGATGGAGTCTTCTCCTGGAACTACAGATTTAAAGACTGTAACTTGTCAGGGTTATCTGGAAGTGAAATGCTCTGACGATGGCTTGCTTGATACTCTGAAAAATACTGCCTGAGAATGTGATCCTCTCCTTTTCTACTTAGGCCTGCAGTAAAGGGTGAGTTAATGCTTGATTTGTCTGTCTTGTGGCAAGCAAAGTTCTTGCATGCATGCCGGTACTGATTCAGTGTATCATTGCAAAGTTCAAGCAAAATAGACAAAAACTTTTTCTTAACATCAGAAAGTATTGTTTCAAAATGTAAAGCCCCTGGTAATGCTCAAGACACTTTTCTGATCCAAGCAAAATATGCTGCCTCTCACTGGGGCAACAGCCAACTGTACCTTAGGGCCTGGCTGTTAATGTAGACCTCTTGATCCTGACAACATTTTCAGTAAGGTTCTCAGAGGTTACTGAAACTAATGTGTGCCTTTTCAGTCAAATGGTCTTTGCCTCCAAAGGCAAACAATATCCCATACTGCTGCGGTCACTCAACTTGCAGATGAGTCCTTTTACATGACTTCATTGTTCTGTCAATACCTGACTGCCATTGGCTCCCTAATATTCATTCCTCCCTTGCAGTGAACATTTCATAAACAATTGGCAGAGCAAAAGCTAGCCAAAGAGGTTGTCATTCAGGCAGTCATGGAAGGTGTTGGACTTTGCAGTCAACTAATTTTCCATATCCCCGTAGCAGCCTGACAGTGCACCACCCTGATAGCTTAATTTTGCACCTGTGTGACACTTAGCTAGGTGGTCATGCATACCTCAGCCTGTCTGCTGTTTTCTAAAAAAGCAAATTTTCTGGGTGCCAGTTGTGCAGCAGGTGAGGCTAGCTGGCATTGCCTGTTCACTCCTTTCTTTCCCTGCTGGTTTCTCTGGCACTTGGGTGCTAACTGATCATTTCATCTCACCATGTCATGAAGCTGATGGTCTGTAGATAGTCTTGACTTATTTCATAACCTAGGCCCAAGTCAAACAGATATATTTCACAGTAGGATGTACACAGCAGCAATCTGTGTGCATCATAGACTTGTGGAGGGAAAAGCAAGATCATTTATTGCAGTACCAGGTTGCATGCATCAGTTATAGCCATGCACCATGACCTGATCAAGCAGTTCCTTTAAAGATTAGTATCTCTGCATCCTCCTTTGAAGGGTCCATCCCTTTCTCTCTCTGCTGCCTGCACATCATGGTAGTCAGCCTGCTAAATTCACTTTTTGAGCATGTTAGCTCAGCACCATTAAAGCTGGTGGCTTGGGAAACCTTCGTCCTTTTGGTCATCATCTTTATGCAGAGGATCTCAAAGGTCTGAGCCTGTGTATGAAAAGAAACCAGGAACAAAGATTTCTTTCTGAAGCTGGTTTCAGAATTGGTTTTAAATGGCCCATTAGCCTTCTTGCTTACTCTCCAGGGTGGAAACTATAATAGAGAAAGCCCTTCACATCCTGTACATAGAGTGACAGCTCAGGTATTGTCTGTGTCAGATGTGAGAGTTTAAGACGATTTACCAGTAGTTAATCTCCTTTGTGGCAACAAAGGAAGGGCTTATGTTTGCCAAGTCCTTTCCAAGTGGATTGCAACTGCATTTGTTTCCATCAGGCTGCTAGCTGCCTTTGGCAAATGCTGCAGTCAAAGCTTACTCCATTAGAGTAATGCCTTCCTGAATGTCTTCATTGCAAACCTCTGTGCCACAGTCACTTAGTCTTCACTGCACACTTTCAAGAAGTATTATTGTCTCAGCTGTGACTTTGAGCTGGTCTGCATCAGAAAAATCAGTATTCCAGGATTCAGCTCTCTGAGTTTTGTGCTTGTGCAGTCTTTTGGCTCTTTCCACCCCGCTAGTAATGGATTGGTATTCATCCCAACTAAGGATCTCTCACAGAGTGTCATTGAGGTTAGATGTAACAGATGTGTTCATACTGTTTGAGATGATCCTTCTTGATGAGTTAGAATGACCCTCTTTCTGTTCCCCTGTGAATACGTGTCTCCTTTACTAGCCTATGCTATTTAAATTTCCTGCGAGGTAGGTGTCACAATTTACTTTTCATCTAACTTGTTATAGCGTCAAGTTTGCATTATTTCTTGTTTTCCAGCAACATGCTCACTAGTGGCATAGAGTTCTTGTGTCGTGATGTCTATTGGTGCGGGTGCATGTATGCCCATGAAGATAGATTTGCAGGAAAAGTTAACAAATTGTAAATGGTGACGAAAACATTCCCAACCAAATGCACAATATGGATGATTCTCTCACAGGTAACTGGTAACAATAACAGCATACTTAGTTTTTTGATGATTGTCACAGTGCAGAAACCTACTTTTTGTTTTTTCTTTGTTAGAAGAGGCAAGTAACTGTTCATCCTTTAAGAAGACATCCCATAGTGTTTAATGACCTGGGCTTGAAAACTATAGCCTAGTTTTCAATCCCATAGCCCTTGTTTTCATATCCTATAACCCTGAAGAAATTACTGCTTCCTTTTGCTCTCTGAATGTACTTGGGAACAAAATTTAGGTAAAGATGCCATTCATGGTTAAACATCTTCCTTCTTCCTCTAGGTATCAGAAACAGTTGATCACATATTGCTATTTACTGTGCACAACAAAAAATAAACCTAAGATGATTTTGGTGACAAAAAGAAAAAAGGCTAACAGAGTATGTTTTTTTTGTCTCTTGTGGCCTGAGGAATGGTGCAATGATGAATGTCAGTGAAAACATTCTTGAAGTAAGCACTGGAGACTTCTAAATGTATGTCTTGCTTCTGTCTGAAATAAGAGCAAGTTGTATATAATAATTTTATTAAAAGTAATTTACATACATTTCTTTATCTTAGGTGAACACTCTTCGGACGGTTTGTATCAACATCTACAAAATTTTCCTTCTTCAGGCTTACAGGTACTGAATGCCACGAAGACGTTTTATTCCAATACATTTTATGTCATAACTTTTTTTCTACTTTGAAACTATAATCAAGTTATTTGTAATTAGCTTTATTGAAATATGTTTGAGAGAAAACGATAAGTATTCTGTAAAATAGCTATACTGGGCAGGAAGAATACTCCCCACCCCCATGTTCTCTAGTTATTTCTTGCTGCTGTCATGCTGTTTGATCTCAGTACACTTCATGTGAAAATGTGCATAGTCAGTGTTGCAGGAAGTTAAGTCAGTTAACTCTGCTTGTGGTCATCAAATTACCAGCCAGGATTTTTAAGGTGTTTACGTCTAATGCTTGGGATTGGAGTACAATGCCCCGGTGTTTCCTGAAGTATCTGAGTTTAGCAGAAGAGAGAGAAGTTTGAAGCCTACATCAACATAAATAGGATAGGTGCATTAGAATGAACCTTGTGTTGTGTGCTGTCATATACCAAGTAGAAGTTGGAGAGCCTAGAGAAGGAAAGAAAGCAAGAAGTTAGACACTAGCTACAGCTTCCTCCATCAAGGTCTGATATTGTAGTGGCTTGCATTGTTTTGCAGCCAACAAAACAGTGACTTGTACTGTTTTGTTGGTTGCAAGTTCTTCAGACAGTGAGGGATTTTGCTTGGGGAGTTAAAGGGAGCTGAGGTCCATGTGCAGGAGACCAACAAGGATACTGTTATACCCCACACACCCACCCTGAAATATCCCTCCTTTGGGGAAATGTGTAAACTGTTGAAGTCTTGTAAAGGGTGACCTTCATTTCCTGTTCATTGTCCCAAAAAAGAAACTGAACCATTATCTTGGAAGGAAGGACGAAGGGATATGGATCATCCCCTCCCTTGAGCATGTGCTTAATGATGGCATTTTTGTGATCTGAATACTGTTTTTTCTGCTGCTAAAAGGTGGCTATCTTTTACAACCTTCCCAAAGAATGGAATGCCAAGCTCTGCAAGCATTTAATGTATGACTTTTGGTAGAACACTTCTATTGGTTGGAGCTTTCAGGGGCTGCTACATCTTGCTATAAGATAAGGAGTCTAAAACTGTTGCTGCAGTGGACAAGAAGCTTTCTCTTTTGCCACTTCAGGACTAAGAGCTCTTAATTGTTTCTCCTGCCCTGGTTTAGTCTCCATGTGTTTACAAAACACTAGAAAGTTGGCAGAGCTCCCTGACCATGGGCTGAATGAGTTTTTGGAGAAGACTTTAACAGCAGTCTCCTCAGTAGGCTTTTTTGTGGGGTTCTGTAGTTTTAACTGTGCTGATGTTGTGGCTAGGGCAGTGGCATGTAGTATGTTTGTCCTCCATTTGGTGTGCTGTGAACGACTTTTAAAAAATAAAATTGAAGAACTGTAAATAAAAAAAAAACAGGAACTAACCACATTTGAGGGTTTGTATAATGTCTCGTCTTCTGCATCTTCCTGTAGACTAGCTTAATCCACAAGAAGAGCAACAAACCGTCATGTAAACAAAGAAACCTTCCTAAGCATCAGGCGCTCTTGCTCATCTAGGGTCCTTACCCCCTAAAGGCAAGAGTCACAGAGGGTTATGCAGTAATGGTTACCCAGCAGGAAGTAAGTTTTTTTGTGTTTGGTTCTGCTTGGAAAACCATTATGGAAACTAGCTGAGTTTTGCATGTAGTCTGTAAAGACAACATTTTAGAATTGTTGGTTTCTCTCCCATTAAGACTTAATCTAGGAAATATTGATTTTAACAGAGATCCTAGAGAACTCCCAGACTGTTCTTTTAATGGATGTAAAGCTTATTCCATCATTTGGAAATATGAAATGTGATTAATTTCCCAAGGAAAATTGGTGAATCCATCCCATTTTAGATCTAAGCAACTTCAACAAGCAAATCCAATCTCCCATTGATAGCTTTCACTTCAACTTCAAAGAACTTCAAAGAGTTTTGATGGTCATAGTGGATATAATTAACAAGTTTTGACATTTCACTCTCTACCACCTCCCAAAAGAGATTTCTCCATTTTGTCTGGGTTATCATCACTTTTAGTAGAGGATGCTGCCACTTTAACTACCATTCACTTTCAGAGTTTTTACACAGTTTTGCTGTGTTCACAGAAGCTTTAATGTAGAATGGCTTTTTGATCTTCCTGTTTTTACCTTCAGTTCTTCCTGTATTGGAATGACTGAATCCTGATTGTTCCATCAAAAGACTTCCTCGTGGAAGTCTTCACTTACTTTCCTCCTTGGAAGCAGTTTCTAGTAGTCATCATAAACTGGAAGAAGTCCTCCCTGATTGCATTGCAGCAGATTACTTTTATCAGGACAGAGCTGCACACTTTGCATTTCCAGTCCTTTTTGAGCTTTAGAATGGATCTAGGAGGTCATGACATTAATATCTAGGGTGAAGCTGCAAACATGGGTAGAAGCTTGCACCTCTGTGCATCATTTGAGCCTTATTGTCAGTAAGAGTCACCATAGTCTCGGTGACTTGCTTCCAGATATGGATGTTGAACTGAATGAGAGATTCCAGTGGTTGCAGAAGTATTATGCTGCTTACATATCTGATGTTGCTATTGTGTGACCATGTCACTAGACTCTTGAATAGTGGAAAGTTCCCACCTGTCTTGATAACATGTTTTCTTTCCTGACAGCAAACCTGCTGTAGGTTCTGTTGATGCTTCCGTGGTGGATTAAGAAGCTTAACTGGAGATCTGATGTTGTCATTTTCATTCTTCTCCAACAAATGGGTTCAGATCCGACCCTCTGATCCAACTCGGCCACTTTCTTTAGATTCTAGGATGTGACTCTCAAGCTCCTTCCTTACCAGTAATTCATTTGATTACTGTATTATCTCAGCTCTCATTTGCCTCTTTTCAAGATCAGTCAGGATTGCAACTTCTCAAGCTGTAGTGGATTTTTTTGTGAGTGAATAGTTCAAATTTTTTCACTTCCTTTTCTAGTGTCTGTACATTTTTAGTGTGTACTGTCAGCCTTACCTCTTTTTCTGACTGTCCTACCTTAAAGGTAAACTTTATCCTACCATAGTTGGTAACTAGTTCTTTCCTTACCTCCCTTTGAGGTATTCTTTACATACCATAGTTGGTAGTTTTTTCTTTCTCTGAAGAAAAAAAAAGAAAAAAGTTTATTTTTCTATTATAGGTGCTGTTATTGTTCTGCTACCTTGCTAAACTGCTTTCCAGTATGTTGGATAAATCTGCTGGATCTGAAAAGTCCATGTCCTGTGGGTGCAAGATCCCTAATTCCAATGCCTACAAGGAGTGCGTGAATTGTCTGGGGCCTGCACGTATAGACACTTTCTGCTGTATTTGTGCAGCCTTTCATGTGTGGGCTATCAGTGATCACAGGATTAAGTTGATCCTTAAATGATGTCTTCTGGCTTTGGCTCCTTCTGTTGGTACATCTTCTTCAGGGGCTCAAACCCCCTCTCAGAAAACTAAAGAGGCTAGGGAGCAGAGGAAACACTCCTCCTCCAAGTCTTCTCATTCATTACCTTCCTCTCAGCCTCTTGCAAAGGTACCTAAAACCTCGAATCCAAAAGCTTTGGATCCTATATCTGTTGGCACCAAGTTTCATTGGCTCCATTCTCCAAGATTTTCCCCTGGAGTCTAGGTTCTAGATTAAGCTGTCCTTTCCTCCACGAGACCCCGAAAAAGTCTTACAGGCCACCATCCACTTCATCTTCTTTTAGGCCCTCCTGGAGTCTCTCTGAGTCGGAGGTGGATAGGATGATGAGCAAATTCCTCAGAACACAGACCCTGATGGGGGTTCTGTCAACTTCATCTCCTATTGGATCACTGAGCCTTAACAGTACCATCCAACCTGTAAGTTCTCCTTCTTTGATCCTACCTGCAGTTTTGGAGTCCTCGGATCTGAGAGCCTCGAGAGTTGAACCATCAGATCCAAAGTTCTTGGCATCCTCGACTCTAATGTCTTCTCTGACCTGATTGGCTCCAAATTGGTTGGAGCATGATGGCTCTTGGAGCCAAAGCACTGGCACTGGTTCTGAGGGGTTGACCTGGAATCTGAAGGTTTTGGAGCCGTCACTTCCCCTCTGAGCTCCAGCATTTGATAGCTCAGCTCCAACTCCCAATTCAGATCCGAGAGTTCAGGGGCCACGGGGGTTGTCTGATCTGAGAGTTTCAGCTCCAGTGGAATTGCCCTCGATGCCTCCTGGGTCCTCGACTTTTGAGGTGGTGGAGAGGGTATTGTCATTACCAAGACTGGCTTTGAATCTTACTTCTTCAGATCCATGCCCCCAATCTCCTTTGCATCCTGTGTCTGAATTCTCTCATCCTATACCTCAGGAACAGCCATCCTGATGAGCTTCCAAGCAGGTTCCATCAGGGAATTTCCTGTCTCTTCCAATATTTCCCCAGAGCATCTCACTGAGGAGGTCCCTTGGAAGAGGTTGTGCAAGAGGGGGCACATGGATTCCCTATAGGAATCCCTCACAGAAGACTGATTTTGATGATCGGGAAGGGTCCCCTAGATTTTCACCTGAGGATGCCCCGTTTGGGAACTTTTTAGAAATCCTTTGCCAAAAAGGTGGTCTGTCCAAAACCTTTCCCAGGAGGAATCAGTGTTCTTAGAAGTCTTCAGGTCTGGACCATGTACTTCTTTGGTCACCCCACCTGCGGATGAGCTGATAGACCTGGTCTTCCTCAGAGCATGGAAGGAACCGGACTCCATAGAACCGATCCCTAAGCACCCAGACAGGGTTCCTTAGTGCCCCGTCAGACAGGTTACATTGGACAAAGGGTATTCCTGTAGATGCCATGGTCATTGCGGCAGCTACTAAAAAGGAGTTGACTGAACAGAGCCCCTCTATCCATCTCCCTAACAGAGAGTCTATGGCATTGGACAGAATTTTGGGAAGTGAGTGCATGCATCTGGGACCTTCGCTTTACGGTTGCTGAACTATTTAGCACATTTCACAAGGTTACAGAGGGACTTAATTAAGGAACTTGTTACTTTCCCCAGGGTCCATTTCCTTAGAGGTACAGAAGTCCTTCTCCTGATAGCTGGTCACCTTACAATCCATTACTAATGCATCTATGAGGTTAATCTGACATGTAGCTGAAGGTTCCTCATGAGCTGCCACTTCAGGCATAGCCATTAGGAAACGTGCCTGGATGAGGTTGTGCAATTTTGAGAAGCCGTTTAAGGCGTCATTCCTGACTGCTCCCTTTGATGTATCTTCCGTATTTGGACCAACAGTTAAGAACACGCTCTCCCACAGTGAGAAGGGTGGAAAGACCCTGTCTGCCGTGGGAATCCACTTTTCTACCCTGCAAAGAACCTTTTCCAGGAATCAACGTGGTGGTAAGAAAGCACGGTTCAGAAAATTCTTAGGGCCTTTCTAAGAATCGCATGGAGTTCCCCCCCAGAGGCAGAGGGGGAAATAACTATAATGGGAGACACCACCTTCATGGCAGAGGAGGGTCCACAGAACCAACATTCTCAAGATTTTTTCTTGGACAGGTCTTTTCAGTGCTCCTGAAAGGTTACCCGACTGTCCCTCTCTGGAGGCAGTCAGAGGGCACTTATCTTTGCACCCAAAGTCCTGGACAGCCATCACACAAGATTCTTGCGTGCAAAGGATCATATCCAGAGGATACTTCATTCCCTTTCCCCAAGTTCCTCCAAAAAAGAGAAAAAGTCTCCCTGATGTTGCACCCAGTGTGAGGGAACAAGCAGCTGTAGAAGTTCAAAAGCTGCTGGTCAAAAGAGTCGTTCAGGATGCCCCCCCCCCCCCCCCCAAGAACAAAGAAGATCTGGAATTTACTCAGGGTTCTTTTTAGTGCCAAAGAAAACAGGGGACCTGAGATCCATTTTGAATCTCAATTATTTGAACCAATTTGTAAAGAATTCCAAGTTCCGGATGGTCACAGTTCAGTCCTTTCTGCATCTCCTTCAGAAGGATGACTGGATCTGCTCTCTAGATCTTCGGGGTGCATGCTATCATATAAAAATGAACAGATGTTCCCAAAGATATCTATGCTTCTGACTGGGAATCAATGATTATCAGTTCAGAGCCCTGCCCTTTAGTCTCACCACAGCTCCCAGGGTGTTCACCAAATGCATGGCAGTGGTAGCAGCTCAACTAAGACTGCTCAGATTCAGTGTGTTTCCATATTTAGACAACTGACTACTAACCGCACCAACCAGGCATCTTCTGGAAAAAGACAGAGACTATCTTCTACTTTTTATCTCAATCTATGGAGATTATGATAAATCTGGTAAAGTCCCAACCTCAACCAGTATAAGCCTTGGAGTTTATAGGGGCTCATCTAAACACAATCAATTGCCCAGCTCTTCCGCCACAAAAGAATTCTTACTCTGAAATCACATGTCAGTCAAGTTCTGTCTCATCCCTCACCCCCAGGAAGATTAATACTCAAAGTCCTAGTGTTGATGGCTACTGCAGTAACTTTACTACCCACTGCTCATCTTCATATGAGAATTCTACAATGGAATCTAGCAGACCAATGGTCTTTTCATCGACAATCTCTACAACATCCATTAAAATTATCTCAGGTTTGCAGAAAATGTTACTGTGGTGGATACATTCTGAAGAGCTTTATCAAAGATGCCCATTTGTCCTTCTTCCCCCAAAAGCCACGTTGACCACAGACACCTCCTTGTTGGTGGGGGGGCATTACTTGGGGCAGACAGTTCAAGGCACATGGTCTCAAGAGAAGAAACCAATTTGCATGTAAATGTTCTAGAGATGAGAGTGGTGCTTTTAGCATTGTAGGCCCTTCAGAACTTTATTCCACTAGGAACTATTGCTGTTCAGATGGACAACATGTCAATGGTCTGGTACATTGACAAACAGGGGGGAACCAGATCTTACCCCCTGTACTGAGAAGCATTGAGAGTTTGGAATTTGGCGATCTCCTTCATCCTGTTTCTAGTAGTGATGCACATACTGGGGAAATGCAGCATATTAGTGGACAAGCTCAGCAGGACCATCTTGGCTCCTCACAAGCGGTTTCTCAATCAGTCGGTCGCAAGGATGATTTTCCACAAATGGGGTTAACTGTGCTGCAGTCTGTTCACCTCTCCCCTTAACAACAAATGCAACAGGTTCTTTGCCCTAATTCACCCGAAGGACAGTCAGCAAAAGATGCTCTAGTCCACATTTGGCCCTCTGGTTTACTTTATGCTTAACCTCCCCTACCCCTAATACCAAAGTTTCTTCAGAAAGCCAGTCAGTTGAAGAGCAAAGTAATCCTCATTGCACCCTTCTGGCCTCTGCAGATATGGTTCCCTTTTCTATGGTCTCACCTAGTACACCCACCTTGGACACTGGATCCCACTCCATATCTCTTGTCACATCTTGCAGGAATGACTCATCTGGACATAGCAGGGCTCAAACTGACCACTTGGTTTCTCCAACTCCAATGATGGCTATATATTCCAGGCTTTCCTCTCCATTTCATCATATCCTTTCATTCCACAAACCTTCAACCAGAAAGATTTATACAAGCAAGTGGAAAATATTTTCTTTGTGAGAGCATCAAAGAGACTTGGATCCTTTTAATACTACAATCCCAGCTATTTTAGATTTCCTTGCCTCTATTTTTCAAACTGGGACAAGTTTCTCTACGATTAAAGTACAATTAGCAGCCATCTCCAACTACCACATTGGAAATATGACTTCTACTTTAGCTTCAACTAAGTTGTGCAAGGCCTTCCTAAAAGGTACATTTTTGCTTCCAATTTGAGATCCCACTCCTCCATTTGAGCCCTCAGCAAAATCAACCTTAAGTTGTTATATTAAAAAGTGTTTTTTTTTTTGGTGGCAATCACTTTAGCTACACAAGTTTCAGAACTCCGAGCTCTCTCTGCAAAACCACCGTATTTAATTTTTCACACACAAAAAAAAAACTGTAAGCCTGTTTCCTACCTTTCCTATAACTAGTGTTCCAGATACAGATTTGCTGTGTCCAGGACTGTATGTAAGCTACTGAGCCTCCCAAGCCTTTCTGTGTTGGAGGGAAGCCTTCTAGCTTATCAGTGGGAGTGGTAAGCTCTAGGTAACCTGTCTACCACATAAGGAGTGGTTCTGGCCCAGAAATTGTAGTTATTGGCCATTTGGGCAATATCTTCCATCTCTCTCAACTTTCTGGTTTGAAAGCCTGCATTTGCACTTGTTTCTGTCCTGTAATTCGTCTAGTGCAGATACAGATTCTTAGTTTTAGCACTTAAATTTGCTTATTCATGCTGAGCACTTGTTCAGAACTTGTAATCACTAAATAAGCTACTAATTACTATAGCACTCAATCTTCCTCATTACCTAGAGGAAAATAGGTTTTGTACTTGCTTAGAGAAAAACAACCCTTGTACTCACTTTTCCCACTTATCTAGAGGACAATAGTTTTTTATGTAGGCATGTCCAAGGGTCAGCTCCCAGTGTTCTCTCCTGTCTATCTGATATTTCTGGGCATCTTGAGGCAATGTAGAATTTGCCTCATGTACACAAACAATCCCCTCCTCCTACCACCCATCACTACAACCTGTGAGAGATGCACTTATCTAGCCAAACTGGAGGTAAAGCTCTCTCCAAACAAGACTGAACTTGACAGTCATGAGGAGAAGGTAAACATTTGCACCACACCACACTCATCACATAGTCACACTAAATCTACACCACCAAAATCCACACATAGTAACACAAAAACATTCGCGGAGGCTCTCAATAATAATCTGTCTAAACAACAGAGACCACCAAAGCAGAAACACAAGCAACCTCCATCCCCCAACACAACCCAAATGACACATAGTCCACAGACTCAGTGTGCCACTCAACCACAGCCAATAAGGCAAAACAATGTACCCAACACACTAGTCATATGTGACTCTATAGTCAGGCACACTGATGTCCCACTCACCAGGCTAAACAAGGAGAAGATTACTGTCAGCTGCCTGTCGGGTGCCAGCATCCGCCACATAACCCACTCACTCAGGTCACTCCACAACAAGTACAAATATGACTCTGTCATTGTCCATGTTGGTTTGAATGACCTGAGACGTACCTCCCTGGACTACATGAAAAGAGACATGGAAGTGCTGTCCGATCTTGTAGCCCAGGCAGGTATGACCCTAGCCCTGAGTAGCATTCTGCCATTGCCCAGAATGTTACCGCAGTACAAGGACAAAATGATTGACTTCAACAATTGGCTAAGCTTCTGGTGTCATTCTAAGGGGATTCAGTATCTGTTTGCTTGGGATGACATAGTCGACAGACCACGATGCTTTGCTACAGATGGCCTGCACCTGTCGCCCCTGGGTTTCTGGATACTGGCTAAGGTTCTTGCTGCCCCTATAGTGCCTTTTTTAGGCAACGTTCAAATAACAAATTCACCACTATAACAGGAACAGGCAAGCAAAAACTGAGGGTAATGCTACTCAATGCTAGAAGTCTAAATCTCAAAATGCACTCACTCGAGGCACTCCTTAAAATGGAGAACATCGATATCTGTGCAGTGACTGAGACCTGGTTCAAGCCTCCAGAGAGCACCTCTGCACTACCAGGCTGTAACTCTTACCACACTTTGTGGCCATGTAACCTGGACCGAAACACCAAAGGTAGAGGTGTGTCCATATTCATTAAGGATATCCATACCTCCAGGCTAGTTGCTCAGCATAATGCATCCAATGTTATCCAAGTGTAGCTAACTCTGGGCAAAACTGCAGTCCAAATTGTAACTTGCTACAGATCCCCCACCATGCCCCAGGATTCTCACTCCTCTTTTCTTGATGTACTGGAAAATATTAGGGTTCAACCAAACACCCTAATAATGGGCGACTTCAACTACTCCACCATTAACTGGGAAAACTACTTGTGTACCAACTCAGCTCAACGCTTTCTGGCATTCATAAAGTCCAATGCCCTGGATCAACTTATCCACACCCCCACCAGGGGCAACAATATCCTAGACCTAGTCATTACCAAAATGAGTGACCGGTGTTCCACACCTGAAGTCAACTCCTCGTTGGTCCAATCTGACCATAAACTAATCACCCTTGATATCCACATCCCGCCCCCACCCCCCATTAAGGAAACCACAGTAAAACATTTCTCCAAAGCCAACTTCATGCTTCTTAAGACAGAAGTGGTGAACTTCATGACACCCATGCAGATGGACAATACAGTTACCACTGCTGAATCCTACACAAATGCACTCTATAAGCACTTACACGAGTGTATGGGATCGTGCTATCCCAAACAAAACCAAGACGCTATCCTCCAAAAAAAGGAAGCCAATCTGGATGTCCCCTGCCATAAACAAACTGTACAACAGAACTGAGAAACTGTTGCAAAAGAGAATAAAATCCCATGAGTGGAGGAGCTCCCTGGTCAGCCTCAGTAAGAAGCTGAGATACCTTATAAGATCCTCCAAAGCTAGCTACAAAACCAAAATCGCCACTAATTCCAAGGACAACCACAAAGCATTCTATAGCTATGTCAAGAATCTCAATGGCAACACTCAGATCTGCTCTGAGTTACAGCGCAAAGGCAAGAAAATTACAGAACCAACTGATATTGCCAACATCCTGGCAGATAGGTTCAGTGCTAACTTTACCCCCCTCTCGCCCCCTAAAGGGCCCATATCTATACAGGAAGAATGCAGAGTCCCTCTAATCACAACTACGCAGGTAAAAGCTGCACTCTCTAAAGCCAAAAACACAGCATCCATGGGACCGGACACCATTCCTGGCTGCGTTTTACACGGACTTCAGAACGAACTGGCTCCCTACTTAAGCACTATGTTCAATAATAGCCTTGCATCAGGCTTTGTGCCCACTGAATGGTGACAGCAGTAGTTATCCCACTCC
The DNA here is from genome assembly GCF_019279795.1 of Protopterus annectens. NCBI lineage: Eukaryota > Metazoa > Chordata > Ceratodontiformes > Protopteridae > Protopterus > Protopterus annectens. The sequence continues at coordinate 799,916,893 of NC_056731.1, read as the reverse complement.
ACATAGGGGGAGCCACCACTGATCCCGGGAACTATCGACCTATTAGCCTGACGAGCCTGGTCTGCAAGGCCATGGAACGTATCATCATGGAACTCATAAACAAAGACATTGGTAACCTCCAAACTCTGGATCCCACCCAGTTCGGGTTTGTGAAAGGCAGATCATGCCTCCTGAACCTGATCGATTTCTTTGAGGCAGTCACCATAGCTGTAGATGAGGGTAAACTGGTTCACACAGCCTATTTTGACCTCGCCAAGGCTTTCAACACCATCCCCCATTCTGGAATTATAGCTAAACTCACTAAATTAGGTATAAATCCCTACATCACAAGATGGGTTGCCAACTGGCTCACTGACAGAACCCACACTGTAAAAGTTGCAGACTCCAAATCTGACCTCAAAGTAGTGACAAGTGGAGTACCACAGGGTTCCGTCCTGGGACCTCTCCTGTTTGGTATCTACTTCTCTGAAGTACAGGCTAACACAGAAGGCCTCTGGCTAACGAAGTTCGCAGATGACTGCAAACTAGGAGCCATAGTCAAGTCCCCAAATGATGTGGACATCCTAGAGAAGGGCCTCGCTGAGACAGATGACTGGTGTCAGAGCCAGGGCCTCAAGCTCAATGCCAAAAAGTGCAGTGTCATCCCCTTTGGTTAAAAACTCTGTACCCATGAACTACCATATAGGCAGCAATCTACTTAACACCAAATGTGTGATAAGAGACCTTGGGACCCAGGTGGACTGTAGTCTCTCCTTTGATAGTCACATCGCCACAGTAGTCAGGAAGTCCTTCTACATGGCACACCTCATCATAAAAGGGTTCTCATCCAGGAAAAAAGAGGTCATTGTTCCCCTCTACTCCACACTCATTAGACCCATTATAGAGTACAACGCTCCTTTTAGAATGTACCTCACAAGACATCTGCAGCAGCTGGAAAGGCCACAGAAGTACCTCACAAAGAGGATTACTGGCCTCAAACAAATGCCCTACACTGACCGTCTCAAATAATTCCTGCTTTACTCCGTAGCATATCACCTACTCTGAGGTGATCTCTGCCTAACATATAAAGCTATGTCAACCCCAGAGCTGTTGGACATGCTACACCTAAAGAAATCCCAATCCCTCCGAGCTGCACACTCTAGGTACCTAAACCTTGTCACCACAATAAACAGGACATGCTGAAGGGATAGATTCCTGTCCCAGAGACTTCCCATACTCTGGAACAGGCTACCCATCTATGTCAAGTTCTTCATTAGCACTCTTCAATCAAGTCTTGATGAGTGGATGGGAAATAGGAAATATACCCCAGGGATCACTTCTGTGTGTCTGTTCGACAGTGGCACAGGAAAATAACTTTCTTGGGTGGCGTAAGCCAGGGAACCTTGTTGGCTAGGCTTACGTAGGCCCTTGGGCCGATAGCCTAGTACCTACCTATGAACCTATAAAGATAGGGTTACCCTGCGCATTAATCCTTCCTTTCTACCTAAAGTGGCCTCTTAATCAAACATCAGTCATGTCCTTAACCTACCAGTTTTCTTTAAAATTTTGAAAATAAAGGAGAATATACCCTTCATCTCTTAGATGTACATAGACAAGTTCTTTTTACCTACATATAACCAAGGAATTTAGAAAAGTAGATCAGTTGTTTGTCTCCTTTTCTAACACCGAGATGGTAAAACCAGTTTCAAAGATTACTCTAGCAAAATGGATTACAGATTGTATTTCTCGTGTTTATTCCTTGAAAGGCCTAACCTTACCAAAACAATCAAAGGCACATTCAACCAGGTTTATAGCTACTTCAGCTGCTTTTTGGGGTAGAGCTTCCATTGATGACATTTGTGCAGCTGCCACTTGGTCTAATGCTCATACCTTTGTTTCTCATTACAAATTGGACATCATCTCAAGGAACAGAGCATCATTCGCTTCTGCGGTGCTCTGGAATAATTTTTCCATGAGGGCCACCCAAGGTAATTTTAGATTAGGATTGTGTCTCATTCATTGAGGAATGAATGAAAATGACAACATCAGATATAGTAGTTATGTACTCACCATACCATTCTATCTGTGTTGTCCATTTTCATTCTTCCTCAACTTCCATCCCATCTTCCCTCTATCGATGTGTTTGGGAGAGACCTAACAGAATTGTTATTAGGAACCATAGTTCCTGTTTGAGCTCCTGATCTTTCAGCTATCACTCTTCTGTCGTAGTTGAGATACCTTATTGTGATGTTGTATGATAGCAGCAAACCCGATCTGAGGTAATATGGTGGTCAGGTGCATTATTGGTAAGGGAGGAGCTTAAGAGTCAGATCCTAGAATCTAACAAAAGAGTACAAGTCAGATCCGAGGGTCAGATCTGAACCCATTCGTTGAGGAAGAATGAAAATGGACAACACAGATGAAACGTTATGGTGAGTACATAACTATTATTTTTTGCAAGTACATGGAAAGCAGAAGCCTCAGGAGTGAAACCTGCACCTAAAACCTGCTCAGTTTGAGATTTGTATTTCTAGTTTCCTGGCTGTGGAGAGGAAGTTACTACCAGAACCTCTCTTGGTAAAGTCAGGCAACCAGTCACGCAGTATCTGAACAGGCATGTTAGAATGGATTCATACCCTGCAGTGAAACTGTGTTGATCAAATGTTGGGTGTTAGGTCAGGGCATCCTTCTTTTAGCAGCTCATATCACTGGCTCAGTACAGGATTATCAAGGAGTTCCTGAAGGGGTGTCACACCTTCGCCAACCACTATAGAACCATTCTCCTCCTCAGAATTTGAAGTTTGTGATCAAAAGGCTGGCCCCTCTATCTTACAAATCAGCTAATCAACAGACACAAAATGTATCTTTTGCAGGATTCTGAAGCACTGGATAGGGTTGGTAAGATGGTATTTCTCTGTTGCATTAGGAGGAGACTCCCCAGCTGTCTCACCTCACCAGGTTTCAGTCTTAGTAGATCTGGCATTGAGAAAGCTTTTGGCCCTCCCTAAGTCTGGGCTCAAGAAGGAGCTACTCAAGATCCCATATACAGCTTCTACAGTATGGTGTTATGTGGCTCAGTACAGCTTTGACTGTGAGGTCCTTTGGCAAAGCTGGCAAGCTCAGGGATGTCCATTTGCTGGTTGCTGCTGTTGCTCCTTTAAGGCGACATTCTTGTAGACTATTCTGGATACTTTTCTTCTAGAGGGCAGTCCTGTTCAGCTGATTGTTACAGAACATGAACATTATGCTGTAGACAAAAGAAAGAGAGGTCTTCACCACTCAGGAGAAAGGCTGTCATAGATCATTGTACACACCTTAGGCTTCCGTTTTCATTCTACACAGCTTCATCTGTTGGTAATCCTGCAAGTTGGATATTTGCTTTCTCATCAATATGTTACTTTCCTAAAGTACCTATCACTTAAATGAGCAGATTGTTGGGGGAAATTATCAAATTTTGGAAGATATTTGAGCCTGCTATACATTTATTTATGTACCAGTGAAATGTATCACAACTCTGTCCCTTGGTTAATTTTTCTGTATGTTATGGAAAATAGCAAACATTGCAATTCTTCATAAACATGACCCCAAAGTTAGGGTTAGAGCCTTCAGGCCTACATCATTATCCAAAAAATTGCATAAAGCAGTGGTAAGCTACATTAAACATCATATTAAATCACATGGCCTTATAAGTAAGAGGCAATACTGATTCAGAAGAAGCATGTTCACACAGCATGTAACACCACACACACCCAAGTCTGGAGTATAATATAGCATTCTTGTCCTGATGAAACTCTAGTTCTATTGTCTACACATGTCTTGGGGTGCGGTGCTCTATACTTCCTGCCACAGCCTGTTAGCTGTTTTTGTAGCATGCTGCATACCACATAATATGACACTGGGGAAGCTGGCAGCCTAGCCATCATTATCAGGACTGTCCAGACCTGTAGTAGCAAGACCAGTCACAACCTCTCTGACAGCCTCATCAGCTCACACACCCCATATGACATTGTGTAGAGTATGTAGCAGCACATGTGAAGTGGTAATATCTAGTACATCTCTATGGGCCCAGACATGTGCACAGTGGTATTGAAGTATCACTCCAAAAAGCCTAGTGCATGCAGTATTCTGTACAGGCCATGCTAGGCATGGCATGATCAAGTTACATAGTGCAGTATTCATCTCCACTTATACCACACAGGAAGAAGAGTGGTGCAGGTCAGGCTTTTATCAGTTGCATTGGTATTTAAGGGCACATGGATGTCTACACAGCGAGAGGCCATGGGACTATGATTAATGAAGACAGAGATGTGGGATATGGAGTGGAAGACTTGATGGATGAACCACTACAACGTTTTGCACTGTGGCAACTATGATGGTGGGCCATGATGGAGGCATTACATGCCCTTGTAGTGGAGCTGTTCTGATTAATAGACATAGCTTGTCTAGAGAACCCCTGGAACACAGATGTGGCAGAACTAGTGGAAATGAACCTGAATTCCTTCCTGTATGGGGTGCGCATTCAAGGTGCCCCACCCCAAATAGCCCTGTGATGTGGCCACCTTGGCATTAGGTGGGTATGATAATACCCCAATTGTGGCAGGTACAGACTGTGTTCCCTTTGTGAGCCATCCTGTGCAGCCATCACTGGTGTGCACATATCCCTGGTTACAAGCAGCACTGAGGTATAGTTTGACACATCCATTGAGCCATTTGTCTTCCTTCTTTGACAGTGCTGATCAATATCCTTCCATAGGCCACATGCCATGAGCATTCTCTCCTAGTCAATATAGGTAGCTTTGGGATGTGCCTAGATGATAACCCTGCACATCTGTTGATTGATGCCTTTTGCCACCCCCATTGCCTAGGGCCAGCTATTTAAGTGACTGGCACTTTGAATCACTGGTTGTCTGCAGTATGGTGTAGATGCACATGTCAGCTGCTGAGTGCTTTTCTGCAGTAGCAATGCTGCCAGTCACAGGGGAGACCCCCTAGCAGAAATTATCAGCCCCATGCTGTGTATTTCCTAGGGCAGCAGATATAGGGGAAAACACTGTGCCATCCTGGGCATTGTGTGTGACCATCCAACAGGGATAAAGTAACATTATGTCCTGGTACTGTGAGTTAGTATTTGTATCAGCATCATCATCAGGCCTTGTGCAGGTGATGACTGCAACATGATATCCTGGCCCAGCCTGTAAGGATATCCCCATACCTGTGGTCTGACCTCTGTGTAGCACATGAAATAGAGTAAAAGTGACCACTCTGCAAGCCACAGTCATACAGATGGCAGGTAGATGCATGCTGGTGGTGCTTTGAGATTGATCTCCCTATGAACATATGGAGCATATAGGAAGTGGTCTGCGTGTGCTTCCTGTTGTCAATCTTGGTGGAGTTGCTGTATAACATATGCAAATGGCTACCCTCCTGGCTGGTCTCCAAGTGAAATATGTGGCTTCTGGCCACACCTAGGACCCTTACCCACTCCTTCTAGTATGATGCCTGTTATGATCACCATGCAGTTTTGCCAAGAAGGTTGCCTTATCTGTGTATGTTACAGTGGAAGATGCACCCCCCCCCACCCAATCCTCTGGTTGTACTTCTTTCGGCTGCTTTGTTTTGTAAAGATGCCTGCATTATCATATTATGGACATTCTTCTAACATTGTTGTGCTGTACAGTTCCTCCTACCCACTGCATTGATATTATGAACTACTGTGTCCCACATGTAATACAATAAAAACTGGTTGACACTACCTTTCATAAACAGGCTTTGTGCATGGGTCATGCGCTCCTGTGGCAAGCATTCTTTCTGAGTCAAGCTGGACATGCATGTCTAACCTCTGCACTTCATTGCCTTTGGAGATTATGCATACACCTAGGAAGAGAGTATATCATATTAGAAAGCAGGAAATGTGTAGGTAGAGCATGGTAACATTGGCATAGAGTTTTTGGCCTGGCTGTTAAGCACATCACCGGGTTGGATAGAGATAAATAGAGGGCAGGAACCACAGATATGCTGAACACTGGGGTATCCGGTTCTTAGCAAAGTGTTAGTTGTAGTGTCTGGCTTTTACATGGCTATAGCTGAGGTATGTAACACACAGGGGTCTACTGGGAACTGTAGGAAATGGGGGCTCACCTGATAGCAGGCTTGGGGGCTCACAGGTGCACCTGTTTGACACAGGGGGCAAGGATATGATACCAGAAGATGCTATGTGTGGGTGCCTTCAGCTAATTTACCCATGTTAGATGATCGCATGTGCTTTAGCGCATGTGAACGGGGTCATTCCTTAGGTTGTACTCAGCTGTCCATTGCAGATTAGCACAGTCTGTATCAGTAATGCTGCCACATGTCCAGTAGTATTACTACTACCTAGTCCGATTCACAGGCACACATGTATATGACATTGGTGCAGTGCAGCCTGGGGCACTGAAGAGTGTTCTTTTGCAGTGGGCTGCCATTCCTTGGATACAGCTGTAGGTCTGCAGGTACACAGTCTACACAGGTGTATGCTACGGTCAAGCATAATACTGAACAGTAGTGTCACCATACCTCTATTACTATGACAGAGGAGAATTCAGAGATAATATGCACATGTATAAGACATGCTACAGTACCTCTAACTATAGTGCTGTAGACCCCTACTTCCTCTGGGCTCTTTTCTGTGCAGTTACTGATTCTTTGATATCAGATAATGCTTCAGACAACTTGGATACTTCTGACTCCTTAATGCACATTTTAGCATCTAACATGGAAGATCAGTGGTAAAAGAATTCAAGTAAATAGCAGTTTGCGCCATGTTCATGATTACGAGGCTATATTCCACGTGTGCCAATCTTTTTGTTTCACAGAGTACTTGAGATGTGAGGAGTGCCTATGTTCTGGCACTAGTCACTGAGATAGCATGCTTGCCTGCTTGTGTTACTTGAGTAGTTCTACAATGAGTCATTAATGTGCACTGGTAGCAGTTCAAAGTCTTGTGTAGGGCATGATTCACAGGCTACCTTTTTGTACTGCTGTAGGTTTGTGACAAAGGCTGCAAATGCCAGGGCCCCAGGGAGAATGCCTGCCTGGTGTATTAAGTAGAAAATAATGCTGTGTCTCTCCTACACAGTCATTTGACAGGTTCATTGCTTAGGGTGAATGCCTGGTATGACCTGGCAGAACAGCTAACCAACTGACCAAGGCACCTGTCATCTCCCATGCAGGTAAGCAGTGCAGCAGGCACCATACCGTGTTCTGTGACTGCTTACCTGAAAATCTCTGGGTTTGGGAAGCAGAGGAGAGGCAGGAGTGTCCCAAATGCTATAGTAAGCACTTGCCATTTATAGTGTTTGACATACACCCCAGTTATCTGGGGTATTTTTTATACCTTCAATAGCCTTTTTCTTTTTGTTGTACCTTTAATAGCCTTTTTCTAATAACATTTGTTTCCTCTTTCAGATTCTAGGATATTCCAAGTTGTTTTTTTGTGGATGATTATTTCTATGATGCATTTGCATTGCTTTCAGCTGTATTGTTGTGACAGTGTTTTGTGGAGCAGTGCCCTGGGATGGCTGCGGCCACCATTTCATTACTGTGGAGCTTTTCTCCTCTGGTCTCCACTGAAAATGGTCTCTTGAGCCCAGTGGACCTCCCCGTCACCAAACTGGAATAAATAATAAATATACCTGTGGTAGTGTAGATGCTTCTGCCCTGTTTTACCTGCATGTGGTAATATAATTTGCTGTCCTAGTTGTGTCAGCATGCCCTGCTTTCTTATTCATTGCACATACACATTGTAACATGGTATCTTTCTGGGCTGAAGGCACCATTTCAGCTTCTGTTTGCTTCCATGTATATGTAGAACTACAGTTTTGCACTGCAGTCTGCATCTGTCACACCTACCTATGATAAGAGATTGCTTGCATATCTCTTTTGTCTTTCACCATGGGGATAGTGAGAGGAGAATCCTGCCTGCCGACACATGAGGTAGCAGAGACATAGTACAGCAAGGTTAGTGGCATCCTATTCACCTCACCCCTACACTATGTATGGTGTACTAGTTATTTTGTGGTTAATTTGGATGGGTGTACCTTCTAACCCATCCCTAGCAAGTAGCCCTCCCAGTCGCATTCCTTGTCTTGGCTGGAGTGTGTGGTGGAGATGACTTGGCCAAGGCACACTGGATTGCCATGCATCAAACCATCCATAACAGGTAGCCCTAGCATTCACTTTCCCCATCTCAGCTGGAATTTGTGGTGGAGGTGGCAGATGACCAGGCAGTGGCACACATCAACCCATCCTGCTGTGATTGTCGGACTCATTGGTCTGGCTGGTAGATACCCTCAGTCCATCAGAGGTGGGGGAAATACATGCCACTTGCCAGCAGGATCAAAGGTCACCACCTACTGGGTACTAATAGTATCCCTCTGTGCCAGCTGGCACAATGCTCATATCCCATCCTCTCCCCAACCATTTTTCTGCCCGCTGTTTGCATATACCATGTCTCCCATCTTGTATATGCACATCCACCCTCATTTGCTTGTACTGCTCCATGTGTGACTCTGTGCTTATGCTGCTTATTCTCCCTCTTTCCTGCCCATTCATTACTTTCACTCCTCCACTGTTCCCTTCTGTCTCTGTTATTATACATAAAATGGAGACTTTGCCCCAAAATATATGTGCTCTGCCTTCTGCCAACCCTGCATTACCTTAAAGGAGAACTCCACTCAAAAGTCAAGTTTTTCTTTCCAAAAAGTGTTTTTACTTCCCTGTAATCCAACACTAAACACTTCACGTACAGAAAACATTATTTAATAGTTATGTTTGCCTTTCCTGCATTTGTCTCTGTTACATCACGGCAGCTGCTAAGAGTGACAGAGTAATTAGGTTGTCACTTATCCCAACTACAGAGCCATTAATAAAACAATGACATGTAAAAGTCAGACCTCAGATAAACAGTGTAACCTGAAGTCTGGACAAAGGCAGGGCTTTCAAGCTTCGTTTTCAAATGCAAATGTATTTCCTTTTAATAAAACTCAGTGCCACTAAGAAAGAAAGAAAGCCAATATGGTCATCTAACTCGTCTTTCTTTCTGTCACTATTTCATTTTGCATTTTTTTCTACACTGTAATTTTTGTAACAGTGTATGTTTATTCTGGAGTTTGGGAAAAAAAATTAACATCAAAGACGTTCTAGTTATAATAAGTAAAACTGCGAATGAAACACAAACCATCTGAGACCAAGTAACACTGGAAAAATCACAGGGGCCAGATTTCTCACACTTAAACACCGAACTACAGTTGTTACTTTGAAAACGATTTAACCCAGCTACATTTTCAAGCCTGTTATTCAAACATTCCTTAAAATGCTGCAGCAGAGGTGACCAGTAATGAAAATCAAAAGAAGCACAGTAATTAAAAATGTGGATTGATGCTGACAGTGAAAAGTAAGGAGTCACAGCAATGCTGTAAACTGATGAGAGAGAAAAATACAATAAATGATCCCCATATCATAAGGATTTCTTTCTGTCCCTCTAATGTGACATCAGGAAAGTGAAGGCATTGACTGTAAAACAAAATAATGCTAGCCATGGCAGCCTCCTTCAGATCAGTTTGAGGTATAACAAATTAGAAAATAATAGTAACCATTTACTTTGATGCAGAGGCATTAGCAATGCAGAAAAGTTCAAGATTTGATGAAAAAAATGTGTTTTTTCAGTTTTTGGGTGCTGTTCTCCTTTAACTCTGTGTTCCTGTGTGTAACATCCCTTTTTTTGTACCTTCTTCTCTTTGCCCACCTTTGCTGGAACCCGTAATGTGTCCAGATCACTAGGCAACTGTTGTCTTGCACCTGCTGTATACACCTTGCGTGGATGTGTGTGTGTGTGTATATAGATATATATTTGTGTGTGTGTGTGTGTATATATATATATATATATATATATATATTTTTTTTTTTTTTGCCTGCCACTGCTGATGACTGTTCATGCTACCTGCTAAATTGTATTAAGTGGGAGACTCTTCTCAGGTGTGCTTTGATGTCTTTTTCTATTTACTCAACCCAAATGCCATGGTGTCACATGTCACCTATTATTTTATTTTCATTATTAGCTTCTGTTAAAGTAAACATTTTTATTAACCCACTTGGATAATCTACTTAGCTCCATTTATCAGAGCTCAACTTTCCTCCTTGTCTGTAGGAGTCAGATGACTGTACTGATGAAAGTCATCTGACTCCTACAGACAAGGAGGAAAGTTGAGCTCTGATAAATGGAGCTAAGTAGATTATCCAAGTGGGTTAATAAAAATGTTTACTTTAACAGAAGCTAATAATGAAAATAAAATAATAGGTGACGTGACACCATGGCATTTGGGTTGAGTAAATAGAAAAAGACATCAAAGCACACCTGAGAAGAGTCTCCCACTTAATACAATTTAGCAGGTAGCATGAACAGTCATCAGCAGTGGCAGGCAAAAAAAAAAAAAAAAAAAAATATATATATATATATATATATATATATATATATATATATACACACACACACACACAAATATATATCTATACACACACACACACACACATCCACGCAAGGTGTATACAGCTGAATCAGCGTCCTGCTGTTTTCAGTAACAGCCTTCCATGCTTGCTTTATTTTGGACATGGAGGATATATATTTATAGGTTCATAGGTTCATACTAGGCTGTCTGCCCTAGGGCATTTATAAGCCTAGCCAGAGTGTGTGTGGCTTTCACCACCCCTTAGGATGAGAATACTATACCCATTAGTTTGCTGTGCCTCTGTCCAGCAGTGACACAGAGATGATTCCCGGGGTAAACCTACGATCTCCCATCCACTCATCAAGATTTCTCTTGAACAGAGTCAGTGAGGGGCTCTGCCTCACATGGACTGGGATTCTGTTCCATAGTGTAGGGAGTCTCTGGGTGATGAATCTGTCCCTCCAGCACGTCCTATTTATATCCATGTTGAGGTTTAAGTCTCTTGCTCTCGTGGCTCTGGTGGATTTGGATTTTTGAGGTGGAGCATGTCCATTAATTCCGGGTTGGACATAGCCTTGTATGTCAGGCACAGATCACCTCTGAGCAGACGGTATACGACTGAATAGAGCTGGAGTTTCTTCAGTCGGGCAGCGTATGACATATGTTTGAGCCCCTTTATCCTTTTGGTGAGGAACTTTTGGGGTCTTTCCAACTGCTGCAGGTGTCGGGTAAGGTACATTCCGAATGGGGCGTTGTACTCAATCATTGGTCTGATAAGTGAAGAGTACAGGGGTACAATGACCTCTCCTGATCTGGATGTGAATCCCTTCATGATTAGGTGGGCAATGTAGAAGGTCTTCCTAACCACTCTGGCAATGTGAGTGTCAAAAGAGAGGTTACTGTCAACTTGGGTCCCCAGGTCCCTGATAACTTCTTCCGTGTTTAATGGATTACCACCTATGTGGTAATTAGGGGTTACCTTGTTTTTCCCAAAGGGTATGACTATACATTTTTTGGCATTTAGCTTAAGGCCATGGCTCTGGCACCAGTTATCCATTTCTATGAGACCTCTCTGGAGGATGTCTGTGTCTGATGGAGTGTCAATTATGGTGCCCAGTTTGCAGTCATCTGCAAATTTTGCCAGCCACAATCCCCCTATGTTTGCCTGCACTTCAGAAAAATAAATGCCAAACAAGAGGGGGCCCAGGACTGAGCCCTGTGGGACACCGCTTGTGACCGGCTTAGAGTCTGACATGGCACCAGCAACTCTAACCCTGTGTGTTCTGTCCTTGAGCCAGTTTGCAACCCATCTTGTGACATATGGGTTTACATCTAAGCTGGTGAGCTTTTCTATGATGCCCGAGTGGGGTATTGTGTCGAACGCTTTTGCTAGGTCAAGGTAGGCTGTGTGAAATGCCTTACCCTCATCAATGGCCTTAGTGACTGTTTCGAAAAAGTCGACCAAGTTCAAGAGGCAGGATCTGCCCTTGACAGCCAAATTGGGTAGGATCTAGTGTCTGTAGGTCCCCAATGTCTTTATTTATGAGTTCCATTATGATCCTCTCCATAGCCTTGCAGACAAGGCTCGTCAAGCTTATGGGGCGGTAATTTCCAGGGTCCGTAGAAGCACCGCCTTTGTGAAGTGGGACCACAGTTGCTGTACGCCATTCTTTGGGTACGTATCCTGTAGTAAGGCTAAGATTAAACAGCAACCTTATGTGTGGGTTTAGTTCCTCATTGAGTTCGTGTAGCATACAGCCGGGGACACCGTCCGGTCCCATTGATGCTGTGTTTTTTGCTTTAGAGAGAGCAGCTCTCACCTGGGCATCTGAGATGTTTGGGAGGCTAGACTCTGGTGGGATAGATATTTCTCCTTTTGGGGAGGAGGGAGAAATTTGCACTGAACCTGTCTGCCAGTATGTTGGCAATGTCTGTGGGTTCAGTGATTTTTGTATCATTTTGGACTAATTCTGAGCATATCTGGGAGTTTCCACCCAGGTTTCTAACATAGCTAAAGAAGGCCTTATGATTGTCTTTTGTGTCTTTAGCGATTTTTCTCTCAAAGTTGGCCTTGGATGATTTTATGAGTGATCGTAGTTGTTTGCTAGTACTGATCAGAGATGCCTTCCCTTTTAGGGATTTTGCTCTGTCATGTAGTAGCTTTCTCCTCTTGTTGTAGAGTTTGTTTATGGCTGGGGTCCACCAGACCGGGCGCCTGCCTTTGGTGGAAAGGGTCTTGATTTTATTAGGGATTGCTTGATCCATACATTCCTGGAGGTGCTCGTAGAAGGCATTTGTAAGGGTTTCAGCAGTGTGGGTTGTGGTTTCCACTGGCTCGGGGCCTTGAAGGATACCACTCCAGTCTTAAGAAGTGTGAAGTTTGCTTTTGAGAAGTTCTTCACTGTGGTCTTTTTTGCTGAGGTTGGGGGCGGGATGTGGATCTCCAGTGAGATTAATTTATGGTCTGATCTCACCAATGAGGGATATACTTCGGTGTGGAGCATTTTGTCCCCATGTTTGTGATGATCAGGTCTAGTATATTTTCTCCTCTTGTGGGAATGGTGACTAGTTGTTCCATAGCATTTGAGTTTATGAACTCCAGGAACCTTTGGGCTAGGGTGTTGGGGCTTGAGTAATGTTCCCAGTCTATGTTTGGGTAGTTGAAGTCACCCAATATGATGGTGTTTGGAGAGACAGTCATACTCTCCAGTGTCTTCAGGAAGGCTGTGTGGGTTTCCTGAGTTTGAGAGGGTGGTCTGTAGCATGCTACAAACTGTAGGGCAGTTTTACCTATGGTTAATTGCACCTGGATGGTCTCTGATGCTTCGTGCATTGCCACTAACCTGGAGGTGTGGGTATCCTTTATGAATATGGATACTCCCCCTCCTTTTGTGGTTCGGTCCGGAACGCATGATATGAGGTATAACCTGATAGTGCTGGGGTGCTCTCAGGAGCCTTGAACCAGGTTTCAGTCACAGCACAGACATCGATGTTCTCCATACTGAGGAGGGCTTCGAGGGCGTGCATCTTAAGGTTTAGACTTCTGGCATTGAGCAGTATTACCCTTAGTTTTTTTTCCATTTTTGTTTTCTAGGGTGGTAGGTTTATCATTTGAGCCTTGCCTAAAAAAGGCACTATGGGGGTGGCAAGAGCCTTTGCCAATATCCGGAAGCCCAGGGGTGACAGGTGCAAGCCGTTCCTTGCGAAGCAGCATGGCATGTCAAGCATGTCATCCCAGGCAGAAAGACATTGGATCCCCTTAGAATGACACCAGTAATTAAGCCAATTATTAAAGCTGATCATTTTGTCTCTGCATTGTGGCATCATTCTTGGTGAGGGTAGGATACTGCTCAGGGTCAGGGTCATACCGGCCTGGGCTACATAATCTGAGAGCTCCTCTATGTCTCTTTTCATGTAGTCCAGGGAGGTACGTCTCAGGTCATTCACACCAGCATGGACAATGACTGAGTCATACTTGTACTTGCTGTGGAGTGACCTGAGTGCTTGTGTTATGTGGCGGATTCTAGCGCCTGACAGGCAGCTTACTGTGATCTTTTCCTTGTTCAGTCTGGTGAGTGGGACGTCAGTGTGTCTGACTATGGAGTCACCTATAACAAGTGTGTCTGGCATTGTGTTTGGCCTTTGACTTTGAGAACTATGTGTTGCATGTCTTATGTCTTGAGGTGGCAGTTGCTTGGGTGTCTGCTTTGGAGGCCTCTGTAGTTTTGGTAGATTTTTGATCAGTGCCTCCGAGTATGTCTTTGTGTGTTTATGTGTTTGTTTTGCAGTTGTGATAGTCCTATGTGAAACTGAGTTTGTGGTGTGTGTGGTTTCCTTCTCCTCCTGTCTGGTCTTGCCAGTCCTGAGTTGAGAGAGCTCAGCCTCCTGTTTGGCTATATAGTTGCATCTCTCACATGTATTTGTGTTTTGTGGGAGAAGGAGTGGGTTGTCTGTGTACATGAGGCAATTGTAACATTGCCTCAAGATGCCCGGATTCACCAGCTGAACAGGAGAGGACGCTAGCAACTGACCCTTCGACATGCTAGAAAAAGTTTGCTGTGTAACTGAGTCAGAAGGGACCTATAGGGAAATGGGTACTCAAGGGGATTCTAGGCTAATGTAGTACTTTGTTTAGTATACAAGTACTTTACCTATATAAAAATGCTTTAGGAGCAAGTGCTGAGCTTTTGAGATAGAGAATAGACTGTTTAGATTGCAAGTAGAGGAGTTCTAAGGGAAAATTGAAGAGCAAACTTTACGGAGCCAGAAATAGTTTAACCTTGTTTAACCGGCGCTGCCCGATGGTGCTCTATGGGCAACTCCGCGCTAAATCACGCAAAAGCGCGCCAACACTTAAGGGCCTAAAGCCCTTTGTCATCACAAAGGAGCACTTATTAAACAAAACGTACATCCTCTATGGGACATGAAAACATATCAGGCTGTATTACAACACTAAATATGTGCTGGTGAATCTGCTTCTACAAGTGTTCAGCTTAAACTTATCTACTGGTTTTGTCCCCACATTTTGGAGCACAACAGTTGTGATGCTTCTTCACAAGGAAGGCCCCACCACAGACCTCAGGAGCTATAGACCAATTAGCCTGACTAGCCCCATCTGCAAAGCCGTGGGATAGGTCATACCAGACCTGATAAAGTATGGTATAAAAAGTTTTATATAAGATTTGACCCCCCCCCCCAGCAGAATGTGTTTAAGTATAGATTCTGCCTAATGAGTCTGATAAGTTTTTGAGAGGGTAATGCAAGTCGTGGACAGTGGTCCTGCTGTGCATACAACATACTTTGACCTCGCTAAAGCAGTTGATACTATACCAGATGCCAATATTATCAACAAGATAAATGCACTCCAAATCAATCACTGTGTAGTTAGATGGCTAGTTAATTAGCTGAGGAACAGAACTCACACTATGAGGGTGGCAGGTGCATCCTCAGAGAGCATGAAAGTAAAAAGTGGAGTACCACACAGTTCCATACATGAGACCTTTGCTATTCGGCATATACTTCTCTGATCTCCATATCTGAAATCAGGAACTCTGGCTAACTAATTTTGCTGATGCTTACACAAAGCTGTAGACAATTTACACATGTTAATAGCTTGAACATTGAAAATTGGCTAAAACTAAATGCTAAAAATGCAATATTGGTGTATTTGGCAAACAAACCCTCCATCCAGCTTATATTATAAAAGATACCCTGCTCCAAAATGAAAATGTGAGAGACCTTGGAACATGGGTAGATAACTCCCACTCCTTTGATCATCATGTTGCAATGGGTTCAGAAAATCCTTCCGTTTGGCACAATTTATTGCAAGGGGCATTTCCTCTAGATCTGAGAAACTTCTGAACTCTCTGTATTCTGTGCTAATCAGGCCTATCATAGAATGTAGTGCCCCCTTTGGGAAGTATCTTACTAAACATATCAAGTAGTTGGAGAGATACCAAGGGTTCCTATCAAAAAAGATCACAGGACTAAAAGGACCTGAACCATCAAGAAAGGATGTAGGCCTTGTCCCTGCATTCATTGTCTTACAAACTCTTTTCAGGTGATTTGAGACTGAACTTGTGAGCAATTATTGATCCAGCATTCCAAGACCTGTTATTTCTTTAGAAATCAAACAGTCCATTGAACGCTAGGACCAGGGATCTGAGCCTGTTTTAGCAAATAAAGAAACAAATCACTGTGGAGAGAAAGATTTGTCAAGCAATGACTATCCCTTCTCTGGCGCAACCTTGTCCAGATCAGGCAGTGTGACACATCATCTTCCTTTAAGAAGGAATTAGACAATTGGATGGATATTCATAAATACACTCCTGGTATGACTGGTATATTGCTCCTTGAAAAAGTTGGTAAAGTCTAAGCCTGGGTACTGGCAAGGCGTAAATGGCCACATGGCTCAGCTGTCTTATACATTATATGATTCTATGTATGATATCTTTTGTTTTACCTTACTGGATCTCTGTCTCTGTGTTGTCAATACTTTGAGAATCCAGTCTGGTGCAAACTTTAGCTGTCATTAGTCTGGCTGGGAAGTATGCATTAGTTGTCAAGTCTTGGAAGCTTTAGAGCGAATATTAGATTTGTGTCATGGTAAATTACTTGGCTAAAGTTTTCAGACAGCTTTTTCTTTTCTGAGTGTTCAGTAATTCATCTCTTTGACTGTTTGAGTTGTGTTTACCTCACAGTATATTAATTCCATGAATGGCAGGCTAGTTTGGAGTACAACTTAGAGTACAGTTATCCATATTTTCCCAGTATACTTGGAATAACTGTGTATTATTGTTTCTGGTCTTATTATCTAGCTGTGCACCACACTCACCCAATGACAACTTATGGATGGAAGGTGCAGTGGTCATCAGCATTACACTGCCCCTCATTTTTATAGGGGTCTGACAGCGGGATGGCCTGCACACCTGCAGCAGACACTGTTTTATGGTTTACCTGGTCTCCATCAGGGAAATTTGACCAATGCCCATGTGCCCCTGAGCATGCACATTCCATCTTCTCAGGATGGGCACACCCATTCTGTCCTACTTGTGCCATCAAGCACCCAAGCAGCTAATCAAGCCTGGGCCATAATCAGAGCTCTGTCCCTATATATCACTGGCGCAAGTTCTTCTGCACCTAATTGGCCTACAGGCATCCCCAGTACATTGTATGACAGAGGAATCTTTCACATCTAATGGGATTTATCCATGTGATTGTAGGAGCACCCTCTGAAAAGTAGAGTCTGAAACTTGTGTAGGGTCATATGAAAATCTCTCTTTAACTGCAATGCAGTTTGCCTTATGTTGGGGCCCTCTTGCCCAAACTCATACTTTCACTCCCATTTAACTCACAGATGAATTCTCCCTTGTGAATAAGGCTGTGAGGAAGCTGTGATTGTGTTTCTGGATTCATGAGTCATAGAGTCTCTGGGTAACATATTATGACATCTTTCACATGACATGCTTCAGATGAGTTTAAATTAATGTTGTGGCTGTTACAACAGCATCTGGAACATGTTTGCTTGGTATATTGTACCTTAGACTCTCTTCTTAGGCCAGCTTCTTACAGCATTATATAAAACCTGTAAAGAGGGGACACCCATTGACACCTTTAGAGAGGGTCTCAGTGATGACCCCTGACTTCCTCATTTTTCATATCAGCAAGGATCCAAAGACAAAACCCCTCTTGGAAATCCTGGATGGTGATCAAGTGTTAAGACAGTCTTCATTCTTCTGGCACTCACTGCCAGATTTCATAAAAGGCTGGCTTTGCAGGGGCACTGCAACAGTCTTGACTCCCCCTCATGACTGCACATTGGAAGTTGGTTCTTCGAATTTGCCCTGGGTTAGAGACCCATCATTAGTGACCAGTGAGTTCTGGGCTGGTCCTCAGATAATCAAGCCTTAGTTCTCTTTGTTTGTAGTCTATCAAGAACTGCATTTATAAGTTAGTCATTCTATACTTAGGTCTTGGAATAGACTCTGAATCTACTTCTCTGAGGGCTATTAGATGATATTTTGGAAAGTATTTTCTCTGACTTCTTCACTGTTCCTGAGATAATTGGGTTATCTTTCCTATCTTAGATCTGAGTGACTTTGAGCTCCAAATGGCATCTCACAAAATGGTCTTGCCTCTGCTTCTACAGGAAAGTTGGATCATATCACTGGATGTGATGAATTTATTACTTGTCACATCAATGCCTGAGAACTGCACAGTGCATTCCTTTGTTTTTTTGTGAGTGACCCAGCATTCCGTGAAAGGTACTGATGTTCTTTCTGCCACTTATACTCAGAGTGCTTCCTGAGATTTGGCTGTGGTGCCTCAGGCTTTGTGGGAGATGGGTATTCCAGTGTTTTTCTATTTGAATGACTGCTTGTTGCTAAGGGACTCACTGATCATTGCCTTTTCCTTTTTTTTTTTTTTTTTTTTTTTTTTTTGAGGTGCTTGGGGCTTTTTAATTAATTGATAGAAGTTATCATTGGTCCTAGCACAGAGGATTCATTTTCAGTTGTTCCTGGCCTTTGGGAGAACCCAGGAATTTATGATCTTGATGCTCTTCATATGAAAACAATTGAAGTTGACACCCAAACTTTCTGTGCTTCTTGGACTTCATGGTGGCCACCACCTTTTTTGTCTTTCTCCTTTATTCACATAAGGGTGTTTCCTTTGATGGAAAGATTCTGGTGAGTACAAATTCAACACGCCTTCACAAACCTTCCTATTATGTCAGATCTTTATTACTAGTATCTAAAATGGAGATCATTTCCACCAGTCTCAGCACATGAGTTTTCCTTTCCTTCCATGAGATCCATTACACATTCAGATGATGCACACTTTATTGGTGGGCTGGAGAACCCGAGTGTGGTCTTTTCTAATGTAGAGTAAGTTGACTTCTCAAAGGAAGCACTATAAACAAACCTGATCAAGTTGAAAGTGGTAATTATTTGCTTTCCAGCCTCATGAAAAGGAGCTGAGAACCGATAACCAGACCTCTGCTGTTTTGTGGTATATGAACAAACAGGGTACATGCACTTTTATCCCCAAAGATTCAACTTGTGTCTGTCAGTTGGCTCTCAAAACCTTTCAAGTCATAGTGAAATTACCTTCTCGTAGACTCCTTTGTCTCTAGCGCCACTTTTCTATAGACCTGAAAATAACGGAGTGTTGCTTGAAAAAAAATCTGGGAGTGGACCACATTTGAAACAGAATATTTGCCACAGAAGATAACTCTGTGTACCCCAATAATTCTGAGTTCAGCAGGGCAGTAGGGAGTTTGCAGAGATGATTCATGTATGCTTTTTGTCCCTTCCTTTGACACTACATCTTGTAATAAAATTCATAGATAAAAAACTAAAACATATAATTGAAATCTTTTGGTGGCCTATAGGGGGTGATTTCATGCTATTAGATCCCCTGATCTGGCCAGACATTTCAACTGATGTCTTAGAGGACATTAAGGCTGCTTAAAAACCTTCCACTCATCATCAATGAGTAGGCAGCTTTTCTTACTTTAGCTTTAAGCTTATTTAAGCTGTATTACTTTTATTGCCTGCACAGGCATACCCTCGCTCAGAACCTACGAATTCCTGCTTTCACTGCTGGCAACACGAGCGGACACAGGAGTAATTCTTTACTTTTGTTTTATTGCCGGCTCGGTATATCGGTTTACCATACAACGCAATAATGTTAGCCACACACGTGGAGCAACTTCTAGATAGCCCAGGTCTCTTTAAATGCATAGTGTGTACCACTAACTACCTCAGCACAACTAGGCAGAAATACGGCAATATAATAAACAGGTTCTGCAACAGTTTAGATATTTTATAACCACAACCCTGCAAACATTATGACTTTGTGCTTTATAGTACTGCATTTAAGCAGGCGTCTTTATTTTTGAAATGTCCATGCAATGCAAACGCAACTAGCCTTTGCAGGATAAACACTGAATGATAAGACTGTTTTTTAATACAGACAGAAACTGTTTAATAGTAGGTTCATAGGTAAGTACTAGGCTATCTGCCCAAGGGCATTTATAAGCCTAGCCAGAATGTGTTGGCTTTTGCCACCTCCTTAGATTAGTTCTCTGTGCCTCTGTCCAGCAGAGCCATTAGTTCCCTGCGCCACTGTCCAGCAGAGCCACTGCAGTGATCCCCGGGGTAAGTTTTCTATTTCCCATCCACCCGTCAAGGTTTCTGTTGAAGAGTGTTAGTGAGGGGCTCTGCCTGATGTACATTGGAATCCTGTTCCAAAGCATGAGGAGTCTCTGGGACAGGAATCTATTCCTCCAGCATGTCCTATTTATTGTTGTGGTGAGGTTTATATCTCTAGAGCGTGTGGCTCTCCGGGATTTGCTTTTTTTTAGGTGGAGCATGTCCATCAATTCTGGGTTGGACATGGCCTTGTATGTCAGGCAGACATCACCTCTGAGTAAGCGGTATGCAACAGAGTACAGCTGGAGTTTCTTGAGTCGGGCTGCATAGGGCATCTGTTTGAGGCCAGTAATCCTCTTGGTGAGGTAATTTTGTGGTCTTTCCAACTGTTGCAGGTGTCTTGTAAGGTACATCCCAAATGGGACATTGTATTCTATGATGGGTCTAATGAGTGATGAGTAGAGAGGCACAATAACCTCTTTTGTTCTAGATGCGAACCCTTTTGTGATTAGGTGGGCCACATAGAAGGATTTTCTAATCACCTTGGCAATATGATTATCAAAGGATAGATTACTGTCTACTTGGGTCCCCAGATCCCTTATTACATTTTCTGTATTTAGGGGACTACCACCTATGTGGTAGTTCACGGGTACTTTATTTTTTCCAATGGGGATGACTGTGCACTTTTTGGCATTTAGCTTGAGGCCATGATTTTGACGCCAGGTATCTGTTTCAGTGAGACCCTTCTGGAGGGTGTCTGTATCAGCCGAAGAATCACTTATGGCCCCTAGTTTGCAGTTGTCTGCGAACTTGGTCAGCCATAGTCCTCCTATGCTTGCCTGTACCTCTGAGAAATATATACCGAACAGGAAGGGTCCTATGACTGAGCCCTGCGGGACGCCACTTGTAACCGGTTTAGAATCAGCCGTAGAGCCTGCAACTTTCACCATGTGGGTTCTATCCATGAGCCAGTTGGCAATGCATCTCGTGACGTAGGGGTTTATGTTCAAGCTGGTGAGCTTGTCTATAATACTAGAATTGGAAATGGTGTCAAAAGCCTTTGTGAGGTCTAGGTAGGCTGTGTGGACTTCCTTTCCCTCATCTAATGCCTTGGTAACTGTCTCAAAGAAGTCCACCAGGTTTAGGAGGCATGATCTGCCCTTAACAAAGCCAGACTGAGTAGGGTCCAAGGTTTGGAGGTTCCCAGTGTTTCTGTTAATGAGATCCATGATGATGCTCTCCATAGCCTTGCAGACCAGGCTAGTCAGGCTTATAGGGCGATAGATCCTGGGGTCCATTGTGGCTCCACCTTTGTGGAGTGGGATAACTGTTGCTGTGCGCCACTCTGTGGGTACGTAGTCTGTAGAAAGGCTGAGTTTGAACAGTGTGTTTAGGTGAGAGGTTAGTTCATTTTGGAGCTCTTGTAAGACACAGCCTGGGACACCATCCAGTCCCACTGAAGCTGTGCTTTTGGCTTTGGATAGGGCTGTTTTAACCTGTGTGTCGGTGATTGATGGGGTCCTACATTCTTCTGGTATGGCTATGGGCCCTTTAGGGGGTGAGAGGGGGGTGAAGTTTGCACTAAACCTGTCTGCCAGAATGTTGGCAATATCAGTCTGTTCAGTGTATTTTGTGCCATTCTGCACTAACTCAGAGCAGATATGAGAGTTTCCACTTAGGTTCTTGACATAGCTAAAGAACGCTTTGTGGTTATCTTTGGAGTCATTGGCAATTTTTCTTTTGAAATTAGCCTTGGATGATTTAATGAGGGATCATATTTTCTTGCTGATACTGATCAGGAATTTCTTTCCTTCTTGGGATTTTACTCTTTTCTGTACTAGTTTCCTCCTTCTGTTGTATAGCTTGTTTATGGCAGTGGTCCACCAGACTGGTTTCCTTTTCTTGGAGGAGTGATTCTTGGTTTTACTTGGGATAGTACGATCCATGCACTCCTGCAGATGCTCATAGAGTGCCTTTGTAAAGGTTTCAGCAGCTTGGACAGCATTGCCCTTTAGCATGGGGGCTGTGAACCTTTCCACCTCGGTCTTAAGTAACGCGAAGTTTGCTTTTGAAAAATGTATCACTGTGGTTTCCTTGATTGGGGGTGAGGGCGGAATGTGGATATCCAGAGTGATTAGTCTATGGTCTGATCTAACCAGCAACGGGTTGACCTCTGGTGTGGAACACTGGTCGCCTATGTTGGTGATGACCAGGTCCAATATGTTGTTCCCTCTGGTGGGGGTGTTGACCAGTTGATCCAGGGCATTTGAGTTTATAAATTCTAGGAAGCATTGGGCAAGGGAGTTAGTACTTGAGTAGTTCTCCCAGTTTATGTTTGGGTAATTGAAATCACCCAGTATTAGGGTGTTTGGTAGGACCTTCATATTTCCCAGTGTCCCCAGAAATGTAGAATGGGGGTCCTGGGTCATGGTGGGTGATCTGTATCAAGCTACAGTTTGGATTGCAGTTTTGTCAGTTGTTAGTTGCACATGGATGATCTCTGATGTATTGTGCTGCGCCACTAACCTGGAGGTGTGGGTATCCTTGAATAGGGATATACCCCCTCCTTTTGTGGTTCGGTCCTGGTTCTGTGGCCAAAAGGTATGGTATGAGTTATAGCCTAGTAGTGCTGGGGTGCTCTCAAGAGCCTTAAACCAGGTTTCTGTTACTGCATAGATGTTGATGTTCTCCATACTGTGGAGTGCCTGGAGTGCGTGCAATTTGAGGTTTAGACTTCTGGTGTTTTGTAGCATTACCCTCAGTTTTTGGTTACTTGTGCTATTTATGGTGGTGGGTTTGTCTTTTGAGCCTTGCCTAAGAAAGGCACTATGCGGGCGGCAAGAGCCTTGGCCAGTATTCGAAAGCCTAAAGGTGACGGGTGCAAGCCATCTCTTGTGAAGCAAAGTGGCTTGTCGAGCATGTCATCCCAGGCAGACAGATACTGGATCCCCTTTGAATGACACCAGAAACTTAGCCAATTGTTGAAATTGATAATTTTTTCTTTATACTGTGGCATCATTCTTGGTGAGGACAGGATGTTACTCAGGGTCAGGATCATACCAGCCTGGGCTACATGATCAGAGAGCTCTTCCATGTCTCTTTTCATGTAGTCCAGGGAGGTACGTCTGAGGTCATTCACATCAACATGGACAATGACAGAGTCATATTTGTACTTGTTCCGGAGTGACCTGAGTGCTTGTGTTATGTGGCGGATCTTGGCGCCCAACAGGCAGCTATCTGTAACCTTCTCCTTGTCCAGCTTAGTTAGTGGGACATCAGTGTGCCTGACTATAGAGTCGCCTATTACTAGTGTGTTGGGTATGTTATTTTGCCTTAAGGGCGCTGTGATTGTGTGGCACACTGATTATGTGAATTATGTGTTTCATGGTTGGTGATGGGGTGTAGAGGTTGCTTGGATGTCTGCTTTGGAGGTCTCTGTTGCTTTTGCAGATTTTTATTTAGAGCCTCCGAGTATGTTTTCCTGTATTCATGTGTGTTATTTGCCAGTGTTGGTTTATTAGGTCTTTGTGAGACTGGTGGTGTGTTGCAAGTATTACCCTTCTCCTCTTGACTGTCAGTTCCAGTCTTGGGTTGAGAGAGCTTTGCCTCCAGTTTGGCTGTATAATTGTATCTCTCGTATATATTAGTGTTTGGTGGTAGGAGGATAGGGTTGTCTGTGCACATGAGGCAGTTGTAACATTGCCTCAAAATGCCCAGATTCACCAGTTGGACTGGAGAGTACACCGGAAACTGCCCTTTGGACATGCCTGAATAGGTAGAGTAAGCTGTTTTTCTGATTGGCTGGTGGGGACGAAAAGAGAGCCTTGTCCTTCTGGACAGTATAGGGGGGGTCTAGTGCTAGGGTTAATTAGTGCTTGCTATGAGTTTTAAGCAAGTGCTTGACTTTTAAATGAATGGTTTGAGTGCTAAAGTTAAAGGTTTGTCTAGTTCCAAGGGAAAAATTGAAGAGTAGACTTCTTGGAGCCGAGAATAGTTTAACTCTAGCTAACCGGCACTGCCCGATGTTCAAAACCGCGCAAATGCGGTTTTTATAGCAGGGAAGTGAAAGAGATGGAAATTAGCCCAAAATGGCCGATAAACCACTAATTTCTGGGCTGAAACCACTCCTCCAGGGACAGATAGGCTGCTCAAAGCTCCCCTCTCTCACAGGTGAACAGAGAAACATCCTTCTCTCCAAGTAAGGTATGGGCAACACAGAAACTTGTAACACAGCCCTGGATTCAGCAATAACCTGAAAACTGGACTATACTAGTTCCTAGTGCCTGTTGTATTTTGTTAGCTCTAGCACAGTGTTTTTTTCTGTTTAAATTATACCAGTGTAGAGAAAGATATACCTTAACTGCAATTGTATGTGGGTCTGTAGCATTCAGTGTGTTATTTAACCATGCTTTACTATACAAATGTACCAGTTATAGATAACAGACCAAACTAGTTGTCAGTTATCCCATCATTTCTAACATTATTCTATGACCATTTAACAGATGAATATTTTTATCTTGTCCTTTACGGAACCAGTTTTGAGGGCTGTATGTATAACTGTGGCTGTTTATGGAGTTGCTTGGGCATTTGTGACTGAACTACCTTACTAAGCTTTTTTTTTATTATTCTCTCTCTCTCTTTGCTTGCTGTCTTGTTCTATTTTGTCTGCTCTCATCACTCCAGCTGGCCTACGCTCCAATAGGAGTTAAGAACCCACCTGGCAACTAAGGACCCTTTCCAACTTAACAGCCGTCTCAGCACCCTATAAGTGTTCCCCTGTGCTCTCCCACAAAAGGAAGGAAGAAAGTATGTGTTTTCCTCATACTGGCTGTAAAGCGTATTTGTTGTATGCTTATTCCATATTGTTTGTAATAAAAAGTTTCTCAACCTGGTCAGCCAGCAGCCATACCCCCTCTGTAATGTGTGGTTTAATACAGCCCCTGTCTGCCTTTCACGACCTTCCATAGCTGAACTGAGCATCCTATCTAGCCCTAGACCAGCCTTCTCCAGAAAATACTACTGTTGTAATACAAGTCCCTGGACACTAGGTGGCACCCTTATCTAGTCTGTATCTTTTGCCTATCCCTATATCCCAGGAAATACTTATTCTACAGACTACTGTCCTCTCCTTGCTACTGTCGTTCTTTCTTACACCTCTTGATTTGCTGTAATCTCCCACTATCCTCCTTGGAAATCTTCCATTCTACTTCTCATTCATTCTTCACCTACCTCAACTTAACTTACCTTATCAGTCAGCATTCCACTGATTGTTCTCCTTGGCTGTTTCACTCACTTGTCTCTGCCCACTCCGTTCACCCTGTGGGCTCACTCCGCTCACCTACCCTGCCCCCAATTCTCACCTGCCCCCAGTGCTCCTACATTTATTCCTCTAAAACCACACCCCCATCACCTTTTCCAATCTAGCAGATCACCTCATTAGCACTCCCAACCCTCCTTGTCATAACCAATAAAGTGTGTGTTAGGCACCCAAACGGGACTCAAAAACCAAGAAACAGTGCCTTCGACCAAAAATAACTCCTCCAAGCAAGTTAATACCACTGATTTTATTGACAGAAAAAACGACTTTAACGCTCCTTCCACACAATTGCGTTTCCGTCCAAGCAGGACTTCATCAAACAAAGTTGTTATACAAAAAAAACAATTATATACTTTTGACGTATTAATTAATTAAAACTAATCCAATAAAACCACTCAATTCCTTTTGAATTCAACAAATCAAATTTCATGTAGTAGTTCATGAATATTCATTAATTTAACATATGAAAAAAGTGCATTAGTGCTTGTATCTCTTTGCCTACTAAGAATCCTTTTAAAAACATTAACCAATGAATATATAAATACATATGTATAATCTTTTCACTGATTAAATAGGTTAAAATACATTAAAAAACAAATATTAGTTCCAAAACTTCTTGATTGAATGAAAATTAAAACCATTTCTTTCAGTGAAGAATACTGAAAATCCATTCATATTGACAGTGTTTGTATTGCATTAGTATCTAGCTCCCTCTAGTGTCTACTTATTGTTATTACTATTAAATTTTATTTGCTTTTAATTTCAGTAAAGACACTATGGATAAATAATCATTTAAGTCTGGTTCCTTTCCTGCTTCCAAACTAACCTGCCACCATAATTCTTTACTTTCAAGAATGTCTTCCCATAGACCACCCCTAATTTCCAATTTGATTTGTTCTAACACTATAAATTTAAAACTATACCCATTACAAATCTTACTGTGTTTGAAGAGTGCGTTAGTTTCTTTGCCTCTCTTGATATCATATGTATGCTCGTAAATCCTTTTCTTCAGACTTCTTTCCGTCTTACCTATATAAAAGGATTGACATTTCTCACATAATACTAAGTATACCATCCTACTAGAATGACAATTATAAAAACCTTTACTTGTAATTTTTCTTTGTCTACTATTAATAATAACCTCATTTGTGTTCATAATGTAAGGGCATTGTTGACATTTACCACATTTGTAGGTTCCTTTCCTTTTATTAGTTGATGCTGTGTTATTGAACCCAATTTTTTCTATCATACTCTTCAAATTTGGTGCATTTCTATATACTATTTTGGGTTGTATCTTTTTTATTTCATCTATCAGTAAGTGTTTATTTTATTTTATTTTTATTTATTTAACATTTGTTGACCGGGAATGTCCGACTAGGTTCCACAGAGCCTGTTTTCAGCGGAGGCCTGGGGAGAAATGCTCCAGATGTTAAAGTGTTAAAAAAGTGTTCCATTCTCTTTCCAAAATTTTCCTCAAATTTAAATTTACCAAATTATATTCCACTACTAAACTTTTTTGATACCCTTTCACCATATTTGTTTCTTCTCTGTTTCCTTCTTCAATATGACTGTTTAATTCTACCCCTTTTATGGGGTAAAATCTATTACTTCTTCCTTCTTCTACCTCTTTTCTCATTTTTTCTACAAAATCTTTTGGGTACCCCC
This sequence comes from Protopterus annectens, assembly GCF_019279795.1. Lineage (NCBI taxonomy): Eukaryota > Metazoa > Chordata > Ceratodontiformes > Protopteridae > Protopterus > Protopterus annectens. The sequence continues at coordinate 799,889,798 of NC_056731.1, read as the reverse complement.
TTTCTTTGAATATTCTTTCTAACTTGCTACATTCATTTGTAAAGTCAGTTTGGTTGCTGGTCATTCTAGATCTCCTTACAAACTGACCCTTCACAATGTTCTTTTTACAATGCAAGGGGTGTCCACTATCGTAGTGTAAGAAGGAGTTACCATAAGTGTCTTTTCTATAGACTCTAGTTTCAAATTGACCATCCTTTTATCCACTTCTAAATCTAAATACTTTAAAGTATCATAATTCATAGTGTATGTAAATTTTTAAAAACTAGTAGTGTGATTAATGTATTCAAAAAATTCAGTAAATATTTCTTTTCCCCCAGTCCAAAAAATAACTATATCATCTAGGAACCTACGGTATAATAACCAATGTTTACTAAAACAAGAATCGAGTATATATTTTTCCTCCCATTTACTTAAAACAATATTTGCAAAAGTGGGCGCACATGATGCACCCATGGATACTCCTGTTGTCTGTTGGAAAAATTCACCCCCAAAAATAATGAAATTATTTCTCAATATCATATCCATGACTGCAACTGTGCTTATTTTTTCATCTTGTGTCATTTTCTTATCAGCAAATATACTCTCTTCAAACATCGCCATTCCTTCTTCATAAGGTGTACTAGAAAACAAGTCTATTATGTCTATAGTAATGAAGAGCAGGTCTTTTCTATAATATTCAGATTTTAATTCCCTAATAAAGTCCAATGAATCTTTTAAAATCACCTTTTTGTTCACCCAAATGTGTTTTGTTTTTGAATCTACATATTTTGCAAGCGGTGTTGTTTTCGACCCCTCAGCAGATACTATGGGCCGTAGTGGGGGATTCTCCAAATTTTTATTAATTTTTGATATTCCAAAAATTGTTGCTATTCTGGGTTTTTTTACTTCCAAGTATCTAAATGTTTTGTCATGAATAACTTTTTCAAGTATTAAATCTTGTATTAATAAATCAATTCTACTATAAGCCCAATTGACTTCATTTTTAGATACTACTTTGTACTTGGTTTCATCTCTCAAAATGTCATTCATTTTCCCTTCGTATATTATTTTGTCCATTACAACTATCCCCCCTCCCTTGTCTGGTTTCATTATTCTTATAGAGTGATTACTTTTCAAATCTCTTAACACCTCTTTTTCTTCTGAATTTAAGTTGTTGTAATATATAAAACTTTTTTTATTGTTCTGGGACTTTCTTACCTCCCTTTCCATAACTATTTCAAAGTTCCTAATCTGAGGTATTAAGGGTGGGTTAAACGTAGATTTTCTAGTAAGTTCTCCTTCAGTTTTATTATTTCTGTTGAAACCCGCTCTTGAGGCTAAAATTTCTAAATTTAATTTTCTTGTAAATAAATTCACATCCAGTATTGTGTTTGTAATATCTCCTCTACTAAGGGGTATATATTTTAAACCTTTACTAAACAAGTTAAAATGACCCTTCGTTAATACTAAATTACTAAAATTGTATATAGTAAAGTCCTGATAAATATTTCTAATGTGGTCTACTATAATGATATCTTGTGATGGGTCTGAATCCATATGGGTGGGGGTACATGTTAGTACTGTCTCCCTCTCACCTTTCTCCCCCCCATGTAAAAATTTCCTCCCTCAAAATGTGTACGGTCATGTCTCTTTTCATCTCCTTTTAGTGGGGGAAACTCCGTGTCATAATTTTCATCATGCCATTTACTATCTCCCTTGAAAATGTTCCATTTTCCTTTTGTCTTGTATTTATCCCCTTTAAACTGTGGGGGGCAGGGTAACTAGTGTTGGTATCATACTCATTCATATCCCTCCTTAATTTACTCATTTTCCGTTGAATAATATCTTCACATTTTCCATCAATATCTTTCCTTAATTTAAAATATTTTTCCTTCTCCCCTTTAATTCCATAAATCAAGTCTTTTTTATACATGCATCTAATTCGTCAATTTCATTCCCTAAGGAAATTTGCTTCCTATCATTTTCTTTAATAATGAGCTTCACTACCTCTAAACCACATTTATTGAATGCCTTTAATAAGCCTTCATGAAAAATAGACCCTTCTTCCACATTGTTAGGGTACTTATAAACTCTGAGTCCCTTTGGGACAATTTCTTTAACTAAACATTCTCTCAGGTAGGCGTTTTCAATACTATAAGTTAAACTTCAACATCATAGTATGCAATTTATTTAATTTAACAATGTAGGAATCCCCATCCCCAGTTTCATACTTTTTGTTATTCCCACAAGTCCCATTGTTGTCCATTTTAAAGCGAAATTCCCTATTCAACCATTCGTTGGTTGTAGTATTGTTAGAAATTACAGTACCTTTAGGTGCTGCCGAGGAATGTCCTGTCCTCGCTCTAGCACCCAGATCGCCAATGTCTATATTTTCTTGTTCCGCTCCCTTTGCCTCCGTATTAAATACTCGTGGTGTCGTTCCTGGATCAAAGTTGGTAGTATTAAATTCTCCAAGGTCGCCGGCCACATCCCAATTGCCAATAAGCTCCCTTCTCCTTTTTTGTTTATTTCCAACTAGCCTTTCGCTTCCGTTGGTATCTAAACGTACATTGTTTGTGTTGGAAAGTAGGTTGTGGCAGAGGGGCGTAAGCAAATCGATGAGCTCTGACAATTGGCCAATCAATTTCCTAGATTCGCCTACATCCTCTTGTCCTTCAGAGCTCATCTCGAAAAGTGGAGTTGAGTACTTCCTGGCCAAATACGATAGAAACCAAACCAATAAAGTGTGTGTTAGGCACCCAAACGGGACTCAAAAACCAAGAAACAGTGCCTTCGACCAAAAATAACTCCTCCAAGCAAGTTAATACCACTGATTTTATTGACAGAAAAAACTACATTAACGCTCCTTCCACACAATTGCATTTTCGTCCAAGCAGGACTTCATCAGATAAAGTTGTTATACAAAAAAAACAATTATATACTTTTGACGTATTAATTAATTAAAACTAATCCAATAAAACCACTCAATTCCTTTTGAATTCAACAAATCAAATTTCATGTAGTAGTTCATGAATATTCATTAATTTAACATATGAAAAAAGTGCATTAGTGCTTGTATCTCTTTGCCTACCTAAGAATCCTTTTAAAAACATTAACCAATGAATATATAAATACATATGTATAATCTTTTCACTGATTAAATAGGTTAAAATACATTAAAAAACAAATATTAGTTCCAAAACGTCTTGATTGAATGAAAATTAAAACCATTTCTTTCAGGGAAGAATACTGAAAATCCATTCATATTGACAGTGTTTGTATTGCATTAGTATCTAGCTCCCTCTAGTGTCTACTTATTGTTATTACTATTAAATTTTATTTGCTTTTAATTTCAGTAAAGACACTATGGATAAATAATCATTTAAGCCTGGTTCCTTTCCTGCTTCCAAACTAACCTGCCACCATAATTCTTTACTTTCAAGAATGTCTTCCCATAGACCACCCCTAATGTCCAATTTGATTTGTTCTAACACTATAAATTTAAAACTATACCCATTACAAATCTTGCTGTGTTTGAAGAGTGCGTTAGTTTCTTTGCCTCTCTTGATATCATATGTATGCTCGTAAATCCTTTTCTTCAGACTTCTTTCCATCTTACCTATATAAAAGGATTGACATTTCTCACATAACACTAAGTATACCACCCTACTAGAATGACAATTATAAAAACCTTTACTTGTAATTTTTCTTTGTCTACTATTAATAATAACCTCATTTGTGTTCATAATGTAAGGGCATTGTTGACATTTACCACATTTGTAGGTTCCTTTCCTTTTATTAGTTGATGCTGTGTTATTGAACCCAATATTTTCTATCATACTCTTCAAATTTGGTGCATTTCTATATATTATTTTGGGTTGTATCTTTTTTATTTCATCTATATCAGTAAGTGTTAAAAAAGTGTTCCATTCTCTTTCCAAAATTTTCCTCAAATTTAAATTTACCAAATTATATTCCACTACTAAACCTTTTTGATACCCTTTCACCGTATTTGTTTCTTCTCTGTTTCCTTCTTCAATATGACTGTTTAATTCTACCCCTTTTATGGGGTAAAATCTATTACTTCTTCCTTCTTCTACCTCTTTTCTCATTTTTTCTACAAAGTCTTTTGGGTACCCCTACCCTGCCCCCAATTCCCACTTGCCCCCAGTGCTCCTACAATTATTCCTCTAAAACCACACCCCCATCACATCTTTTCCAATCTAGCAGATCACCTCATTAGCACTCCCAACCCTCCTTGTCATAACACCACACCCGTTATTACCTCACCTCCCATCCCTCCTTGTTACATCACCTCACCTGTTGATATATCTCCTTACCTGTTCACACTGCTCCCATTCTTCTTCCACTTTACAATCCAATATATGGCTATATTACCCACCCCACAGCAAATACAACTATTCCTCTTGGTGTCACTCTTTTCTCCTCTAACTATTGCCTATCTGCTAACCTCCTACGAACAACCATTATACCCTTCCCCTCCAAACACACTTTGACACCACTACTAACTGTCTCTCAAAACTTCATAAACATCACATCCAAACCCTGCTACCTACAAGCCAAATATCATAGACTAGCACACATTAAGTATATCAATCTAAATATTAGAAAATTACTTGACTATTATCGTAAGCTTCACTACCCTATAAATAGAATATACCTCCACTCCTTACTAGATGGGGACAGTCATCCTAACCCCGGCCCAAACAATACCCTTGCCACTGAAAAGTGTAACCCTAACAACCCTAGTACCCAAGCCCCTACTAAACATTCTAACTCACTCTATATAGCACATCTTAATATAAGTAGCATTAACAATAAAATTGCTCACCTCCACGCCCTCCTAGATGTCCACCTATTTGACATTCTATGTTTATCTGAAACATGGCTAAAACCTACAATTAAAGACAATGAAGTCACCCCACCTGTTTACATTATTCTTAGACTAGACCTCACAGCCAAAAAGGGAGGAGGGGTAGCAATCCTTTATTAAGCAGAGCTACAAGTTAGCACTGCAAACCTAGACCACCTTCGGACAATAATGCTGAAATAGTCATTTCTAAATTTCAGGTCAACTCATGCAAATCCATATATATCATCTGTATCTACCTTCCTCCAGGAAATAATATTAATACCCTTGAAAATATCCCTAACTGGCTTTCTATTAATCTCCCGCAAGAAACTATAGTCCTAGGAGACTTTAATATTGACTGGAAGTCCTATAGTAATGTACACCCTACCACCCCACCCATATTAATCTATATGGCTTCTCACAAACTATTAACTCCCATACCAGAATTAATAAACCTAATAACAAAGAAAGTACCTTAGACTGGATTCTGACTAATACTCCTCATCAAACATACAGAATAGGAACCCTCCCAGATGACTTAAGTGACCACTCACTAACTTATATTATCAGACATAAAACCAACCTAACTTACCCAAACACTTTCAGGACAGTATGCATCAAAAAGCATTTTAACCCTGAACTTTTCCAGACAGAACTCAAGCAATGTAATTGGTCACCACTAAAATCCTTCCCACTAAATGAAGCTGTGGAATACTTTAATTCCACATTCTTAGCCATCCTTGACCACCATGCCCCAACTCACTCTGTTAGAAATAAAGCTAAACCTGCCCCTTGGCTCTCAAACGCTACTAGGCAAAACGTCCTTCTTAGAAACAAATCCTGGGCAAAATGGCATACTACTAAGAATCCTACAGATCACCAAATGTTTAGACAACTTAGAAATAATACAAAAAAACATGCTCTTAGACAAAAAAAAAAAACTCTATTTCCAGCTTCAGCAAACTTACCAAAAGAAGCCACAAAGCTTTTGGACTAGCATTAACAAACTACTATACCCAGGCCAATCTATCACACCTAACCCACAAGGCTCTAACCCTGAAAATCCCACACATACTGGTAATGCCTTCAATTCTTTCTTCACAGACTCCATCCAAACTCTTGCTAGTCAACTATCTCCAGATACCTCAAATCATCTACTACAAGCCCACCTCCATCATTTCAGTTACAACCAGTTTCTACTTCCTTTATTTGCTCCCTTCTCCAAAAACTAAAACCTACCACCCCCTCAGCTGACCATCTCCCAGCCGAATACCTACAAAAAGGAGCTAAAGCCATAGCCTATCCCATTTCCATTCTGGTTAACAAAACCATAAAAGGAACTAGCCCATCTATCTGGAAAATTTCTCATATCATCCCACTATATAAAGGTGGGAATGCTAATGACTTTTCTAACTACCGTCCTATAGCTCTACTCTCTCCTCTAGCAAAAATAATGGGGAAATGCACCCATAAGCAACTACTTAACCACCTAGTCCAAAATAACTTGCTTGCCAACTGTCAACATGGATTTAGAACTTTCCACAGTACTACCACTGCCCTGCTATCCTTCACAGACTGTATTAACAAAAACCATAATAACAATATTCTTTCCTCTGCAGTCTTTATTGATTTATCCAAAGCTTTTGATATGGTTAATCACCAGCTCCTTATAAATATACCGAAATCCCTTTCACTTGAACCTCTAGCCATAAATTGGTTCACATCTTAGACAATAGACAACAGGCTGTGCTATGGGATAATAATCTATCTAATCACCTTCCAGTTTCCCTTGGTGTTCCTCAGGGCTTCATATTAGGCCCACTCCTATTTTCCATTTTTATTAATGACCTTCACTCAGCAATTCCCCACATCACCTGTATTCAATACGCAGATGACTCTACAATAATTTGTTCAGCCACTTCTCCAACTGAACTACAGTCCCTTACCCAAAAAGCATTCAATACAGTAGAAAAATGTTTTTTAAACTGCTGCCTCCTCCTAAACCCTCCAAAAAACTAAACTTTTACTTTTCACTCCAACCTGAAAGTCCACCCCAATAAATTTCACACTCATATCTAATAATGGCGCTATCATATCTCCCGAGCCAACCATAGATAGCAACCTTAACTTTGATACTCATGTAAACAGCACAATAAAAACAGTCAACAAAAAATTGGGGTCCCTCTATAGAATCAAACCCTTTCTTACACCAGTAGCCAGGACCGCTATAGCGAGAACTCACTTAATCTCCACTCTACTCTATGCTTCACCTATATACACTAATCTTTCTAAAAACAACCTCAACAAACTGGCAATCTCCTATAATAATATTGCTAGATTTGCTATTGGCTGTCCCTTTAGAACTCATCACTGTCTTAATCTAAACCAACTAGGATGGCTAGAGTTTCTAAACCTTCTTCAATTTCACCAGCTTGCTATAGCCCATAAGACCCTGTATCAAACCACCAACACTCCAATACTCACTAGCCTCATTACCCCTTACAATCTTAAGAATTTTCGCTCCTCAAACAAACTACTTATCAATACTTGCAGATGCAACAACTTGGCAGGAGACTCAGTGTTCTCTAATACTGTTGGAAAGCACTGGAATCTTCTACCCACTGAACTTGTAGCTCTGTCTTCATTAATTCTTTTTAAACAGAATCTAAAACTATTCCTCAGTACACATTGGTTATGCCCCTGTACTAACCCTGACTAATTTTCTTCCTTTACACTAATGAATTCTCTTCACCTTTATAGACTTATCCTTAAAGAACCAAAAGACCATGTTGTTGCAATTTAAATAAATGCATGTATGTATATTGTAATATCTCTTGTACATTACCATTTACTGTTGTGTTATGCTCACGATGAGTACTGTATTTTTTATTAACAACAGCTGTTTTAAGCTTGGGCTGTTGCAACATTCTATATTGTATTTTGTATGTGTCTTGGAGCTTTTCTCCCCGTGCCTCTACTGAAAATGGACATGTATCCAGTTAGACTAGCCAGGTCAACAAATGTAAAATAAATAAATAAAAATAGATATTCTGCTAAGTGGAAGATGTTCTGTATCTGGGCAGAAAAATGTCCTCCCCCACTTCATGCTGGGTGTTTGCAGATAAGCTCACTACCTTAGACACCTGTTTGATCTGGAGCATAGTTATTCCTTGCTTATCATACACATTTCTGCTATTTCAGTGCTTCACAGTCTTAAAGATGACAAGAACTTTTCTCCAGCTCAGGTTTGTTAATAAGTTATGGAGGTTATGAAACATCTCTCATATTTATAAAATGTGTCTTATCTCTGGAATTTGAATGTCATGACTGTCAAAGTAGATTTAAAGTGTTTCTCATGGAGGATGCTCTTTTCAATTTCCTCTGCTTTTGCATCTGCCTGCAAGGTTTTGAAGGTACACTCCCACATTTTTTAGGAAAACTGCAATTTTTTTTCCACAAGGACTTGGTATCCTTTAGGACTAATCCATATTTCCTTTAGAAAATGTTCTGAGAACGTGTGTGAGAGAGCATTTCATGATGTGTGCTGTCAGCTTAAGTCTTTTCTGAGAAGGGTGCATGTATACTTGGAAATAGACCAGCTTTAAGTGCACCAGAACACCATGCAACAAATCTGTTAATTGAAAAATTAGTGTAGACTGTCAAAGCAGGTATGAAATAAAATGTCACATACCATGTTAGAAACTGAAAAAATTCATTTCACTTTTTTCTGTTACGTTACAGAACAACTCCAGTT